>NW_027590171.1:785000-787500 GCF_964213995.1 Mustelus asterias
TTCTTCATCTTCTTCTTCATCATCTTCGTCTTCTTCTTCGTCTTCTTCATCTTCTTCTTCATCTTCTTCTTCGTCTTCTTCATCGTCTTCTTCGTCTTCTTCTTCTTCTTCGTCTTCTTTGTCTTCTTCTTCGTCTTCTTCTTCGTCTTCTTCGTCGTCTTCTTCGTCTTCTTGTTCATCTTCTTCTTCGTCTTCTTCGTCTTCTTCTTCGTCTTCTTCTTCGTCTTCTTCTTCATCTTCTTCTTCATCTTCTTCGTCTTCTTCGTCTTCTTCTTCATCTTCTTCTTCATCTTCTTCGTCTTCTTCTTCATCTTCTTCTTCATCTTCTTCGTCTTCATCTTCATCTTCTTCATCTTCTTCGTCTTCTTCTTCATCTTCTTCTTCATCTTCTTCGTCTTCTTCTTCATCTTCTTCTTCATCTTCTTCGTCTTCTTCTTCATCTTCTTCGTCTTCTTCTTCGTCTTCTTCTTCATCTTCTTCGTCTTCTTCTTCATCTTCTTCTTCATCTTCTTCGTCTTCTTCTTCATCTTCTTCTTCATCTTCTTCATATTCTTCTTCATCTTCTTCTTCATCTTCATCTTCATCTTCTTCGTCTTCTTCTTCATCCTCTTCATCTTCTTCTTCATCTTCTTCTTCATCTTCTTCTTCATCTTCTTCATCTTCTTCTTCATCTTCTTCGTCTTCTTCTTCATCTTCTTCTTCATCTTCTTCGTCTTCTTCTTCATCTTCTTCTTCTTCTTCTTCGTCTTCTTCTTTATCTTCTTCTTCTTCTTCTTCATCTTCTTCTTCATCTTCTTCGTCTTCTTCTTCATCTTCTTCTTCATCTTCTTCGTCTTCTTCTTCATCTTCTTCGTCTTCTTCTTCATCTTCTTCTTCATCTTCTTCGTCTTCTTCTTCATCTTCTTCTTCATCTTCTTCGTCTTCTTCTTCATCTTCTTCTTCATCTTCTTCGTCTTCTTCTTCATCTTCTTCTTCATCTTCTTCATCTTCTTTTTCATCTTCTTCGTCTTCTTCTTCGTCTTCTTCTTCATCTTCTTCGTCTTCTTCTTCACCTTCTTCTTCATCTTCATCTTCATCTTCTTCGTCTTCTTCTTCGTCTTCTTCTTCATCTTCTTCGTCTTCTTCTTCATCTTCTTCTTCATCTTCTTCGTCTTCTTCTTCATCTTCTTCATCTTCTTCGTCTTCTTCTTCATCTTCTTCGTCTTCTTCTTCGTCTTCTCCTGCATCTTCTTCGTCTTCTTCTTCATCTTCTTCGTCTTCTTCTTCATCTTCTTCTTCATCTTCTTCGTCTTCTTCTTCATCTTCTTCTTCATCTTCTTCGTCTTCTTCTTCTTCTTCTTCTTCTTCATCTTCTTCTTTATCTTCTTCATCTTCTTCTTCGTCTTCTTCATCTTCTTCTTCATCTTCTTCTTCATCTTCTTCTTCATCTTCTTCTTCATCTTCATCTTCTTGATCTTCTTCTTCTTCTTCATCTTCTTCATCTTCTTCTTCATCTTCTTCTTCTTCTTCTTCATCTTCTTCTTCATCTTCTTCTTCATCTTCTTCTTCATCTTCTTCTTCATCTTCTACTTCATCTTCTTCTTCTTCTTCATCTTCTTCTTCTTCTTCTTCGTCTTCTTCTTCGTCTTCTTCTTCGTCTTCTTCTTCGTCTTCTTCTTCGTCTTCTTCTTCATCTTCTTCTTCATCTTCTACTTCATCTTCTTCTTCTTCTTCATCTTCTTCGTCTTCTTCTTCGTCTTCTTCTTCATCTTCTTCGTCTTCTTCTTCATCTTCTTCTTCATCTTATTCTTCATCTTCTTCTTCATCTTCTTCGTCGTCTTCTTCGTCTTCTTCGTCTTCTTCTTCGTCTACTTCTTCGTCTTCTTCTTCATCTTCTTCTTCATCTTCTTCGTCTTCTTCGTCTTCTTCTTCATCTTCTTCATCTTCTTCGTCTTCTTCTTCATCTTCTTCTTCATCTTCTTCGTCTTCTTCTTCGTCTTCTTCTTCATCTTCTTCTTCATCTTCTTCGTCTTCTTCTTCATCTTCTTCGTCTTCTTCTTCATCTTCTTCTTCATCTTCTTCGTCTTCTTCTTCATCTTCTTCTTCATCTTCTTCGTCTTCTTCTTCATCTTCTTCTTCATCTTCTTCGTCTTCTTCTTCATCTTCTTCTTCATCTTCTTCATCTTCTTCTTCATCTTCTTCTTCATCTTCATCTTCATCTTCTTCGTCTTCTTCTTCGTCTTCTTCTTCGTCTTCTTCTTCATCTTCTTCGTCTTCTTCTTCATCTTCTTCGTCTTCTTCTTCATCTTCTTCTTCAACTTCTTCATCTTCTTCTTCATCTTCTTCATCATCTTCATCTTCTTCATCTTCTTCTTCATCTTCTTCTTCGTCTTCTTCGTCGTCTTCATCTTCTTCTTCGTCGACATCGTCGTCGTCGTCGTCGTCTTCTTTATCTTCTTCTTCATCTTCTTCGTCGTCTTCTTCGTCTTCTTCGTCTTCTTCTTCATCTTCTTCTTCATCT
>NW_027590171.1:792500-797500 GCF_964213995.1 Mustelus asterias
ATCTTCTTCTTCATCTTCTTCGTCTTCTTCTTCATCTTCTTCTTCATCTTCTTCGTCTTCTTCTTCATTTTCTTCTTCATCTTCTTCATCTTCTTCTTCATCTTCTTCGTCTTCTTCTTCGTCTTCTTCTTCGTCTTCATCGTCTTCTTCTTCGTCTTCTTCTTTGTCTTCTTCGTCTTCTTCTTCATCTTCTTCGTCTTCTTCTTCATCTTCTTCTTCATCTTCTTCTTCATCTTCTTCGTCTTCTTCTTCGTCTTCTTCTTCATTTTCTACTTCATCTTCTTCGTCTTCTTCTTCAACTTTTTCGTCTTCTTCTTCGTCTTCTTCTTCATCTTCGTCGTCTTCTTCTTCATCTTCTTCATCTTCTTCTTCATCTTCTTCTTCGTCTTCTTTGTCTTCTTCTTCGTCTTCTTCTTCGTCTTCTTCTTCATCTTCTTCTTCATCTTCTTCGTCTTCGTCGTCTTCTTCTTCATCTTCTTCATCTTCTTCGTCTTCTTCTTCGTCTTCCTCTTCATCTTCTTCGTCTTCTTCATCTTCTACTTCATCTTCTTCGTCTTCTTCTTCATCTTCTTCGTCTTCTTCTTCGTCTTCTTCTTCATCTTCTTCATCTTCTTCTTCATCTTCTTCTTCGTCTTCTTCGTCTTCTTCTTCATCTTCTTCGTCTTCTTCTTCGTCTTCTTCTTCATCTTCTTCGTCTTCTTCTTCATCTTCTTCGTCTACTTCTTCATCTTCTTCATCTTCTTCTTCATCTTCTTCTTCATCTTCTTCTTCGTCTTCTTCGTCTTCTTCTTCGTCTTCTTCTTCATCTTCTTCTTCATCTTCTTCTTCATCTTCTTCTTCATCTTCTTCTTCATCGTCTTCGTCTTCTTCTTCATCTTCTTCTTCATCTTCTTCTTCGTGTTCTTCTTCATCTTCTTCGTCTTCTTCTTCATCTTCTACTTCATCCTCTTCGTCGTCTTCTTCATCTTCTTCGTCTTCTTCTTCGTCTTCTTCTTCATCTTCTTCGTCTTCTTCTTCATCTTCTTCTTCGTCGTCTTCTTCGTCTTCTTCTTCGTCTTCTTCTTCGTCTTCTTCGTCGTCTTCTTCGTCTTCTTCGTCTTCTTCTTCATCTTCTTCGTCTTCCTCTTCGTCATCCTCTTCATCTTCTTCTTCGTCTTCTTCTTCGTCTTCTTCGTCTTCTTCTTCGTCTTCTTCTTCGTCTTCTTCTTCGTCTTCTTCTTCGTCTTCTTCTTCGTCTTCTTCGTCTTCTTCTTCGTCTTCTTCTTCGTCTTCTTCGTCTTCTTCTTCGTCTTCTTCTTCGTCTTCTTCTTCATCTTCTTCTTCATCTTCTTCGTCTTCTTCTTCATCTTCTTCTTCATCTTCTTCGTCTTCTTCTTCATCTTCTTCTTCATCTTCTTCGTCTTCTTCTTCATCTTCTTCTTCATCTTCTTCATCTTCTTCTTCATCTTCTTCTTCATCTTCATCTTCATCTTCTTCGTCTTCTTCTTCGTCTTCTTCTTCATCTTCTTCGTCTTCTTCTTCATCTTCTTCTTCATCTTCTTCGTCTTCTTCTTCATCTTCTTCTTTATCTTCTTCGTCTTCTTCTTCATCTTCTTCGTCTTCTTCTTCGTCTTCTTCTTCATCTTCTTCGTCTTCTTCTTCATCTTCTTCTTCACCTTCTTCATCTTCTTCTTCATCTTCTTCGTCTTCTTCTTCATCTTCTTCTTCATCTTCTTCGTCTTCTTCTTCGTCTTCTTCTTCATCTTCTTCTTCATCTTCTTCGTCTTCTTCTTCATCTTCTTCTTCATCTTCTTCGTCTTCTTCTTCATCTTCTTCTTCATCTTCATCTTCATCTTCTTCGTCTTCTTCTTCGTCTTCTTCTTCATCTTCTTCGTCTTCTTCTTCATCTTCTTCTTCATCTTCTTCGTCTTCTTCTTCATCTTCTTCTTCATCTTCTTCGTCTTCTTCTTCATCTTCTTCGTCTTCTTCTTCGTCTTCTTCTGCATCTTCTTCGTCTTCTTCTTCATCTTCTTCGTCTTCTTCTTCATCTTCTTCTTCATCATCTTCTTCTTCTTCATCTTCTTCTTCATCTTCTTCGTCTTCTTCTTCATCTTCTTCTTCATCTTCTTCGTCTTCTTCTTCATCTTCTTCTTCATCTTCTTCGTCTTCTTCTTCATCTTCTTCTTCATCTTCTTCGTCTTCTTCTTCATCTTCTTCTTCATCTTCTTCATCTTCTTCTTCATCTTCTTCGTCTTCTTCTTCATCTTCTTCTTCATCTTCTTCGTCTTCTTCTTCGTCTTCTTCATTGTCTTCTTCTTCGTCTTCTTCTTCGTCTTCTTCGTCTTCCTCTTCCTCTTCTTCTTCATCATCTTCTTCGTCTTCTTCGTCTTCTTCTTCGTCTTCTTCTTCGTCTTCTTCTTCGTCTTCTTCATCTTCATCTTCATCATCTTCTTCGTCTTCTTCTTCGTCTTCTTCGTCTTCCTCTTCCTCTTCTTCTTCGTCTTCTTCTTCGTCTTCTTCGTCTTCTTCTTCGTCTTCTTCTTCGTCTTCTTCTTCGTCTTCTTCGTCTTCCTCTTCCTCTTCTTCTTCGTCTTCTTCTTCGTCTTCTTCGTCTTGTTCTTCGTCTTCTTCTTCGTCTTCTTCTTCGTCTTCTTCTTCATCTTCATCTTCGTCTTCTTCGTCTTCTTCTTCATCTTCTTCTTCATCTTCTTCATCTTCTTCTTCATCTTCTTCGTCTTCTTCTTCATCTTCTTCTTCATCTTCCTCGTCTTCTTCTTCATTTTCTTCTTCATCTTCTTCATCTTCTTCTTCATCTTCTTCGTCTTCTTCTTCGTCTTCTTCTTCGTCTTCATCGTCTTCTTCTTCGTCTTCTTCTTTGTCTTCTTCGTCTTCTTCTTCATCTTCTTCGTCTTCTTCTTCATCTTCTTCTTCATCTTCTTCTTCATCTTCTTCGTCTTCTTCTGCGTCTTCTTCTTCATTTTCTACTTCATCTTCTTCGTCTTCTTCTTCAACTTTTTCGTCTTCTTCTTCGTCTTCTTCTTCATCTTCGTCGTCTTCTTCTTCATCTTCTTCATCTTCTTCTTCATCTTCTTCTTCGTCTTCTTTGTCTTCTTCTTCGTCTTCTTCTTCGTCTTCTTCTTCATCTTCTTCTTCATCTTCTTCGTCTTCGTCGTCTTCTTCTTCATCTTCTTCTTCATCTTCTTCGTCTTCTTCTTCGTCTTCTTCTTCATCTTCTTCGTCTTCTTCATCTTCTACTTCATCTTCTTCGTCTTCTTCTTCATCTTCTTCGTCTTCTTCTTCGTCTTCTTCTTCATCTTCTTCGTCTTCTTCTTCATCTTCTTCATCTTCTTCTTCATCTTCTTCTTCGTCTTCTTCGTCTTCTTCTTCATCTTCTTCGTCTTCTTCTTCGTCTTCTTCTTCATCTTCTTCGTCTTCTTCTTCATCTTCTTCGTCTACTTCTTCATCTTCTTCATCTTCTTCTTCATCTTCTTCTTGATCTTCTTCTTCGTCTTCTTCGTCTTCTTCTTCGTCTTCTTCTTCATCTTCTTCTTCATCTTCTTCTTCATCTTCTTCTTCATCTTCTTCTTCATCTTCTTCGTCTTCTTCTTCATCTTCTTCTTCATCTTCTTCTTCGTGTTCTTCTTCATCTTCTTCGTCTTTTTCTTCATCTTCTACTTCATCCTCTTCGTCGTCTTCTTCATCTTCTTCGTCTTCTTCTTCGTCTTCTTCTTCATCTTCTTCGTCTTCTTCTTCATCTTCTTCTTCGTCGTCTTCTTCGTCTTCTTCATCGTCTTCTTCTTCGTCTTCTTCGTCGTCTTCTTCGTCTTCTTCGTCTTCTTCTTCATCTTCTTCGTCTTCCTCTTCGTCATCCTCTTCATCTTCTTCTTCGTCTTCTTCTTCGTCTTCTTCGTCTTCTTCTTCGTCTTCTTCTTCGTCTTCTTCTTCGTCTTCTTCTTCGTCTTCTTCTTCGTCTTCTTCGTCTTCTTCTTCGTCTTCTTCTTCGTCTTCTTCGTCTTCTTCTTCGTCTTCTTCTTCGTCTTCTTCTTCGTCTCCTTCGTCTTCTTCTTCGTCTTCTTCTTCGTCTTCTTCGTCGTCTTCTTCGTCTTCTTCGTCTTCTTCTTCGTCTTCCTCTTCGTCTTCTTCTTCATCTTCTTCTTCATCTTCTTCTTCGTCTTCTTCGTCTTCTTCTTCGTCTTCTTCGTCTTCTTCTTCGTCTTCTTCTTCATCTTCTTCTTCGTCTTCTTCTTCGTCTTCTTCTTCGTCTTCTTCGTCTTCTTCTTCGTCTTCTTCTTCGTCTTCTTCGTCTTCTTCTTCGTCTTCTTCTTCGTCTTCTTCTTCGTCTTCTTCTTCGTCTTCTTCTTCATCTTCTTCTTCATCTTCTTCGTCTACTTCTTCATCTTCTTCGTCTTCTTCTTCGTCTCCTTCGTCTTCTTCTTCATCTTCTTCGTCTACTTCTTCATCTTCTTCATCTTCTTCTTCATCTTCTTCGTCTACTTCTTCATCTTCTTCGTCTTCTTCTTCGTCTTCTTCTTCGTCTTCTTCTTCGTCTTCTTCGTCGTCTTCTTCGTCTTCTTCGTCTTCTTCTTCATCTTCTTCGTCTTCTTCTTCGTCTTCTTCTTCGTCTTCTTCTTCATCTTCTTCGTCTTCTTCTTCATCTTCTTCGTCTTCTTCTTCATCTTCTTCATCTTCTTCTTCGTCTTCTTCTTCATCTTCTTCATCTTCTTCTTCATCTTCTTCTTCATCTTCGTTGTCTTCTTCTTCGTCTTCTTCTTCATCTTCTTCGTCTTCTTCTTCATCTTCTTCGTCTTCTTCTTCGTCTTCTTCTTCTTCATCTTCTTCGTCTTCTTCGTCTTCTTCTTCATCTTCTTCGTCTTCGTCTTCGTCTTCTTCTTCATCTTCTTCGTCTTCTTCTTCATCTTCTACTTCATCTTCTTCGTCTTCTTCTTCATCTTCTTCGTCTTCTTCTTCATCTTCTTCTTCATCTTCTTCATCTTCTTCTTCGTCTTCTTCTTCGTCTTCTT
>NW_027590171.1:802500-810000 GCF_964213995.1 Mustelus asterias
TCTTCTTCTTCATCTTCTTCGTCTTCTTCTTCATCTTCTTCGTCTTCTTCTTCATCTTCTTCTTCAACTTCTTCATCTTCTTCTTCATCCTCTTCATCATCTTCATCTTCTTCATCTTCTCCTTCATCTTCTTCTTCGTCTTCTTCGTCGTCTTCATCTTCTTCTTCGTCGACATCGTCGTCGTCGTCGTCGTCTTCTTTATCTTCTTCTTCATCTTCTTCGTCGTCTTCTTCGTCTTCTTCGTCTTCTTCTTCGTCTACTTCTTCGTCTTCTTCTTCATCTTCTTCTTCATCTTCTTCTTCATCTTCTTCGTCTTCTTCTTCATCTTCTTCTTCATCTTCTTCGTCTTCTTCTTCATCTTCTTCGTCTTCTTCTTCGTCTTCTTCTTCATCTTCTTCGTCTTCTTCTTCATCTTCTTCTTCATCTTCTTCTTCATCTTCTTCTTCATCTTCTTTGTCTTCTTCTTCGTCTTCTTTGTCTTCTTCTTCGTCTTCTTCGTCTTCTTCTTCGTCTTCTTCTTCATCTTCTTCGTCTTCTTCTTCATCTTCTTCTTCATCTTCTTCGTCTTCTTCTTCATCTTCTTCTTCATCTTCTTCGTCTTCTTCATCTTCTTCTTCATCTTCTTCGTCTTCTTCGTCTTCTTCTTCATCTTCTTCTTAGTCTTCTTCGTATTCTTCTTCATCTTCTTCTTCATCTTCTTCGTCTTCTTCTTCATCTTCTTCTTCATCTTCTTCGTCTTCTTCTTCATCTTCTTCGTCTTCTTCTTCGTCTTCTTCTTCATCTTCTTCGTCTTCTTCTTCATCTTCTTCTTCATCTTCTTCTTCATCTTCTTCTTCATCTTCTTTGTCTTCTTCTTCGTCTTCTTTGTCTTCTTCTTCGTCTTCTTCGTCTTCTTCTTCGTCTTCTTCTTCATCTTCTTCGTCTTCTTCTTCATCTTCTTCTTCATCTTCTTCGTCTTCTTCTTCGTCTTCTTCTTCATCTTCTTCGTCTTCTTCTTCATCTTCTTCTTCATCTTCTTCGTCTTCTTCTTCATCTTCTTCTTCATCTTCTTTGTCTTCTTCTTCGTCTTCTTCGTCTTCTTCGTCTTCTTCTTCGTCTACTTCTTCGTCTTCTTCTTCATCTTCTTCTTCATCTTCTTCGTCTTCTTCTTCATCTTCTTCTTCATCTTCCTCGTCTTCTTCTTCATCTTCTTCGTCTTCTTCTTCGTCTTCTTCTTCATCTTCTTCTTCATCTTCTTTGTCTTCTTCTTCGTCTTCTTCGTCTTCTTCTTCGTCTACTTCTTCGTCTTCTTCTTCATCTTCTTCTTCATCTTCTTCTTCATCTTCTTCGTCTTCTTCTTCATCTTCTTCTTCATCTTCCTCGTCTTCTCCTTCATCTTCTTCGTCTTCTTCTTCGTCTTCTTCTTCGTCTTCTTCGTCTCCTTCTTCGTCTTTTTCTTTGTCTTCTTCTTCATCTTCTTCTTCATCATCTTCGTCTTCTTCTTCGTCTTCTTCATCTTCTTCTTCATCTTCTTCTTCGTCTTCTTCGTCGTCTTCTTCGTCTTCTTCTTCGTCTACTTCTTCGTCTTCTTCTTCATCTTCTTCTTCATCTTCTTCGTCTTCTTCGTCTTCTTCTTCATCTTCTTCTTCATCTTCTTCGTCTTCTTCTTCATCTTCTTCTTCATCTTCTTCGTCTTCTTCTTCGTCTTCTTCTTCATCTTCTTCTTCATCTTCTTCGTCTTCTTCTTCATCTTCTTCGTCTTCTTCTTCATCTTCTTCTTCATCTTCTTCGTCTTCTTCTTCATCTTCTTCTTCATCTTCTTCGTCTTCTTCTTCATCTTCTTCTTCATCTTCTTCGTCTTCTTCTTCATCTTCTTCTTCATCTTCTTCATCTTCTTCTTCATCTTCTTCTTCATCTTCATCTTCATCTTCTTCGTCTTCTTCTTCGTCTTCTTCTTCATCTTCTTCGTCTTCTTCTTCATCTTCTTCTTCATCTTCTTCGTCTTCTTCTTCATCTTCTTCGTCTTCTTCTTCATCTTCTTCTTCAACTTCTTCATCTTCTTCTTCATCCTCTTCATCATCTTCATCTTCTTCATCTTCTCCTTCATCTTCTTCTTCGTCTTCTTCGTCGTCTTCATCTTCTTCTTCGTCGACATCGTCGTCGTCGTCGTCGTCGTCTTCTTTATCTTCTTCTTCATCTTCTTCGTCGTCTTCTTCGTCTTCTTCGTCTTCTTCTTCGTCTACTTCTTCGTCTTCTTCTTCATCTTCTTCTTCATCTTCTTCGTCTTCTTCGTCTTCTTCTTCATCTTCTTCTTAGTCTTCTTCGTATTCTTCTTCATCTTCTTCTTCATCTTCTTCGTCTTCTTCTTCATCTTCTTCTTCATCTTCTTCGTCTTCTTCTTCATCTTCTTCGTCTTCTTCTTCGTCTTCTTCTTCATCTTCTTCGTCTTCTTCTTCATCTTCTTCTTCATCTTCTTCTTCATCTTCTTCTTCATCTTCTTTGTCTTTTTCTTCGTCTTCTTTGTCTTCTTCTTCGTCTTCTTCGTCTTCTTCTTCGTCTTCTTCTTCATCTTCTTCGTCTTCTTCTTCATCTTCTTCTTCATCTTCTTCGTCGTCTTCTTCATCTTCTTCTTCATCTTCTTCGTCTTCTTCATCTTCTTCTTCATCTTCTTCGTCTTCTTCTTCATCTTCTTCTTCATCTTCTTTGTCTTCTTCTTCGTCTTCTTCGTCTTCTTCGTCTTCTTCTTCGTCTACTTCTTCGTCTTCTTCTTCATCTTCTTCTTCATCTTCTTCGTCTTCTTCTTCATCTTCTTCTTCATCTTCCTCGTCTTCTTCTTCATCTTCTTTGTCTTCTTCTTCGTCTTCTTCTTCATCTTCTTCTTCATCTTCTTTGTCTTCTTCTTCGTCTTCTTCGTCTTCTTCTTCGTCTACTTCTTCGTCTTCTTCTTCATCTTCTTCTTCATCTTCTTCTTCATCTTCTTCGTCTTCTTCTTCATCTTCTTCTTCATCTTCCTCGTCTTCTTCTTCATCTTCTTCGTCTTCTTCTTCGTCTTCTTCTTCGTCTTCTTCGTCTTCTTCTTCGTCTTTTTCTTTGTCTTCTTCTTCATCTTCTTCTTCATCATCTTCGTCTTCTTCTTCGTCTTCTTCATCTTCTTCTTCATCTTCTTCTTCGTCTTCTTCGTCGTCTTCTTCGTCTTCTTCTTCGTCTTCTTCTTCGTCTTCTTCGTCTTCTTCTTCGTCTTCTTCTTCGTCTTCTTCGTCGTCTTCTTCGTCTTCTTGTTCATCTTCTTCTTCCTCTTCTTCGTCTTCTTCTTCGTCTTCTTCTTCGTCTTCTTCGTCTTCTTCTTCGTCTTCTTCTTCATCTTCTTCGTCTTCTTCTTCATCTTCTTCGTCTTCTTCTTCGTCTACTTCTTCGTCTTCTTCTTCATCTTCTTCTTCATCTTCTTCGTCTTCTTCTTCATCTTCTTCTTCATCTTCCTCGTCTTCTTCTTCATCTTCTTCGTCTTCTTCTTCGTCTTCTTCTTCATCTTCTTCGTCTTCTTCTTCATCTTCTTCGTCTTCTTCTTCATCTTCTTCTTCATCTTCTTCTTCATCTTCTTCGTCTTCTTCTTCATCTTCTTCTTCATCTTCTTCGTCTTCTTCTTCATCTTCTTCTTCATCTTCTTCGTCTTCTTCTTCATCTTCTTCTTCATCTTCTTCATCTTCTTCTTCATCTTCTTCTTCATCTTCATCTTCATCTTCTTCGTCTTCTTCTTCATCTTCTTCATCTTCTTCTTCATCTTCTTCTTCATCTTCTTCTTCATCTTCTTCATCTTCTTCTTCATCTTCTTCGTCTTCTTCTTCATCTTCTTCTTCATCTTCTTCGTCTTCTTCTTCATCTTCTTCTTCTTCTTCGTCTTCTTCTTCATCTTCTTCTTCTTCTTCTTCATCTTCTTCTTCATCTTCTTCGTCTTCTTCTTCATCTTCTTCTTCATCTTCTTCGTCTTCTTCTTCATCTTCTTCGTCTTCTTCATCTTTATCTTCATCTTCTTCGTCTTCTTCTTCATCTTCTTCTTCATCTTCTTCGTCTTCTTCTTCATCTTCTTCTTCATCTTCTTCGTCTTCTTCTTCATCTTCTTCTTCATCTTCTTCATCTTCTTCTTCATCTTCTTCGTCTTCTTCTTCGTCTTCTTCTTCATCTTCTTCGTCTTCTTCTTCATCTTCTTCTTCATCTTCATCTTCTTCGTCTTCTTCTTCGTCTTCTTCTTCATCTTCTTCGTCTTCTTCTTCATCTTCTTCTTCATCTTCTTCGTCTTCTTCTTCGTCTTCTCCGGCATCTTCTTCGTCTTCTTCTTCATCTTCTTCGTCTTCTTCTTCATCTTCTTCTTCATCTTCTTCGTCTTCTTCTTCATCTTCTTCTTCATCTTCTTCGTCTTCTTCTTCTTCTTCTTCTTCATCTTCTTCTTCATCTTCTTCATCTTCTTCTTCTTCTTCTTCTTCATCTTCTTCTTCATCTTCTTCTTCATCTTCATCTTCTTGATCTTCTTCTTCTTCATCTTCTTCATCTTCTTCTTCATCTTCTTCTTCTTCTTCATCTTCTTCTTCATCTTCTTCTTCATCTTCTTCTTCATCTTCTTCTTCATCTTCTACTTCATCTTCTTCTTCTTCTTCATCTTCTTCTTCTTCTTCTTCTTCGTCTTCTTCTTCGTCTTCTTCTTCATCTTCTTCTTCATCTTCTACTTCATCTTCTTCTTCTTCTTCATCTTCTTCGTCTTCTTCTTCGTCTTCTTCTTCTTCGTCTTCTTCTTCATCTTCTTCTTCATCTTCTTCTTCATCTTCTTCTTCATTTTCTTCGTCGTCTTCTTCGTCTTCTTCGTCTTCTTCTTCGTCTACTTCTTCGTCTTCTCCTTCATCTTCTTCTTCATCTTCTTCGTCTTCTTCGTCTTCTTCTTCATCTTCGTCTTCATCTTCTTCGTCTTCTTCTTCATCTTCTTCTTCATCTTCTTCGTCTTCTTCTTCGTCTTCTTCTTCATCTTCTTCTTCATCTTCTTCGTCTTCTTCTTCATCTTCTTCGTCTTCTTCTTCATCTTCTTCTTCATCTTCTTCGTCTTCTTCTTCATCTTCTTCTTCATCTTCTTCGTCTTCTTCTTCATCTTCTTCTTCATCTTCTTCGTCTTCTTCATCATCTTCTTCTTCATCTTCTTCATCTTCTTCTTCATCTTCTTCTTCATCTTCATCTTCATCTTCATCTTCTTCGTCTTCTTCTTCGTCTTCTTCTTCATCTTCTTCGTCTTCTTCTTCATCTTCTTCTTCATCTTCTTCGTCTTCTTCTTCATCTTCTTCGTCTTCTTCTTCATCTTCTTCTTCAACTTCTTCATCTTCTTCTTCATCTTCTTCATCATCTTCATCTTCTTCATCTTCTCCTTCATCTTCTTCTTCGTCTTCTTCGTCGTCTTCATCTTCTTCTTCGTCGACATCGTCGTCGTCGTCGTCGTCGTCTTCTTTATCTTCTTCTTCATCTTCTTCGTCGTCTTCTTCGTCTTCTTCGTCTTCTTCTTCATCTTCTTCTTCATCTTCTTCGTCTTCTTCGTCTTCTTCTTCATCTTCTTCTTAGTCTTCTTCGTATTCTTCTTCATCTTCTTCTTCATCTTCTTCGTCTTCTTCTTCATCTTCTTCATCTTCTTCGTCTTCTTCTTCATCTTCTTCGTCTTCTTCTTCGTCTTCTTCTTCATCTTCTTCGTCTTCTTCTTCATCTTCTTCTTCATCTTCTTCTTCATCTTCTTCTTCATCTTCTTTGTCTTCTTCTTCGTCTTCTTCGTCTTCTTCTTCGTCTTCTTCGTCTTCTTCTTCGTCTTCTTCTTCATCTTCTTCGTCTTCTTCTTCATCTTCTTCTTCATCTTCTTCGTGTTCTTCTTCGTCTTCTTCTTCATCTTCTTCGCCTTCTTCTTCATCTTCTTCTTCATCTTCTTCGTCTTCTTCTTCATCTTCTTCTTCATCTTCTTTGTCTTCTTCTTCGTCTTCTTCGTCTTCTTCGTCTTCTTCTTCGTCTACTTCTTCGTCTTCTTCTTCATCTTCTTCTTCATCTTCTTCTTCATCTTCTTCGTCTTCTTCTTCATCTTCTTCTTCATCTTCCTCGTCTTCTTCTTCATCTTCTTCGTCTTCTTCTTCGTCTTCTTCTTCATCTTCTTCGTCTTCTTCTTCATCTTCTTCTTCATCTTCTCCGTCTTCTTCTTCATCTCCTTCTTCATCTTCTTTGTCTTCTTCTTCATCTTCTTCGTCGTCTTCTTCTTCGTCTTCTTCTTCGTCTTCTTCGTCTTCTTCTTCGTCTTCTTCTTTGTCTTCTTCTTCATCTTATTCTTCATCATCTTCGTCTTCTTCTTCGTCTTCTTCATCTTCTTCTTCATCTTCTTCTTCGTCTTCTTCGTCGTCTTCTTCGTCTTCTTCTTCGTCTTCTTCTTCGTCTTCTTCGTCTTCTTCTTTGTCTTCTTCTTCGTCTTCTTCGTCGTCTTCTTCGTCTTCTTGTTCATCTTCTTCTTCGTCTTCTTCGTCTTCTTCTTCGTCTTCTTCTTCGTCTTCTTCTTCATCTTCTTCTTCATCTTCTTCGTCTTCTTCGTCTTCTTCTTCATCTTCTTCTTCACCTTCTTCGTCTTCTTCTTCATCTTCTTCTTCATCTTCTTCGTCTTCTTCTTCATCTTCTTCATCTTCTTCGTCTTCTTCTTCATCTTCTTCTTCATCTTCTTCGTCTTCTTCTTCATCTTCTTCTTCATCTTCTTCGTCTTCTTCTTCATCTTCTTCGTCTTCTTCTTCGTCTTCTTCTTCGTCTTCTTCTTCGTCTTCTTCTTCATCTTCTTCTTCATCTTCTTCATCTTCTTCTTCATCTTCTTCGTCTTCTTCTTCATCTTCTTCTTCATCTTCTTCGTCTTCATCTTCATCTTCTTCATCTTCTTCGTCTTCTTCTTCATCTTCTTCTTCATCTTCTTCATCTTCTTCTTCATCTTCTTCTTCATCTACTTCTTCATCTTCATCGTCTTCTTCTTCGTCTTCTTCTTCATCTTCTTCGTCTTCTTCTTCATCTTCTTCTTCATCTTCTTCGTCTTCTTCTTCATCTTCTTCTTCATCTTCTTCGTCTTCTTCTTCATCTTCTTCGTCTTCTTCTTCGTCTTCTTCTGCATCTTCTTCGTCTTCCTCTTCATCTTCTTCGTCTTCTTCTTCATCTTCTTCTTCATCTTCTTCGTCTTCTTCTTCATCTTCTTCTTCATCTTCTTCGTCTCCTTCTTCTTCTTCTTCTTCTTCATCTTCTTCTTCATCTTCTTCTTCATCTTCTTCTTCTTCATCTTCTTCTTCTTCTTCATCTTCTTCTTCATCTTCTTCTTCATCGTCTTCTTCATCCTCTTCTTCATCTTCATCGTCTTCTTCTTCGTCTTCTTCTTCATCTTCTTCGTCTTCTTCTTCGTCTTCTTCTTCATCTTCTTCGTCTTCTTCTTCATCTTCTTCTTCATCTTCTTCGTCTTCTTCTTCATCTTCTTCGTCTTCTTCTTCATCT
>NW_027590171.1:815000-820000 GCF_964213995.1 Mustelus asterias
TTCTTCATCTTCTTCTTCGTCTTCTTCGTCGTCTTCTTCGTCTTCTTCTTCGTCTTCTTCTTCGTCTTCTTCGTCTTCTTCTTCGTCTTCTTCTTCGTCTTCTTCGTCGTCTTCTTCGTCTTCTTGTTCATCTTCTTCTTCGTCTTCTTCGTCTTCTTCTTCGTCTTCTTCTTCGTCTTCTTCTTCATCTTCTTCTTCATCTTCTTCGTCTTCTTCGTCTTCTTCTTCATCTTCTTCTTCATCTTCTTCGTCTTCTTCTTCATCTTCTTCTTCATCTTCTTCGTCTTCTTCTTCATCTTCTTCATCTTCTTCGTCTTCTTCTTCATCTTCTTCTTCATCTTCTTCGTCTTCTTCTTCATCTTCTTCTTCATCTTCTTCGTCTTCTTCTTCATCTTCTTCGTCTTCTTCTTCGTCTTCTTCTTCATCTTCTTCGTCTTCTTCTTCATCTTCTTCTTCATCTTCTTCGTCTTCTTCTTCATCTTCTTCTTCATCTTCTTCATCTTCTTCTTCATCTTCTTCTTCATCTTCATCTTCATCTTCTTCGTCTTCTTCTTCATCTTCTTCATCTTCTTCTTCATCTTCTTCTTCATCTTCTTCTTCATCTTCTTCATCTTCTTCTTCATCTTCTTCGTCTTCTTCTTCATCTTCTTCTTCATCTTCTTCGTCTTCTTCTTCATCTTCTTCTTCTTCTTCGTCTTCTTCTTCATCTTCTTCTTCTTCTTCTTCATCTTCTTCTTCATCTTCTTCGTCTTCTTCTTCATCTTCTTCTTCATCTTCTTCGTCTTCTTCTTCATCTTCTTCGTCTTCTTCTTCATCTTCTTCTTCATCTTCTTCGTCTTCTTCTTCATCTTCTTCTTCATCTTCTTCGTCTTCTTCTTCATCTTCTTCTTCATCTTCTTCGTCTTCTTCTTCATCTTCTTCTTCATCTTCTTCATCTTCTTCATCTTCTTCTTCATCTTCTTCATCTTCTTCTTCATCTTCTTTGTCTTCTTCTTCGTCTTCTTCTTCATCTTCTTCGTCTTCTTCTTCATCTTCTTCTTCATCTTCATCTTCATCTTCTTCGTCTTCTTCTTCGTCTTCTTCTTCATCTTCTTCGTCTTCTTCTTCATCTTCTTCTTCATCTTCTTCGTCTTCTTCTTCATCTTCTTCATCTTCTTCGTCTTCTTCTTCATCTTCTTCGTCTTCTTCTTCGTCTTCTCCTGCATCTTCTTCGTCTTCTTCTTCATCTTCTTCGTCTTCTTCTTCATCTTCTTCTTCATCTTCTTCGTATTCTTCTTCATCTTCTTCTTCATCTTCTTCGTCTTCTTCTTCTTCTTCTTCTTCATCTTCTTCTTTATCTTCTTCATCTTCTTCTTCTTCTTCATCTTCTTCTTCATTTTCTTCTTCATCTTCTTCTTCATCTTCTTCTTCATCTTCTTCTTCATCTTCATCTTCTTGATCTTCTTCTTCTTCTTCATCTTCTTCATCTTCTTCTTCATCTTCTTCTTCTTCTTCTTCTTCATCTTCTTCTTCATCTTCTTCTTCATCTTCTTCTTCATCTTCTTCTTCATCTTCTACTTCATCTTCTTCTTCTTCTTCATCTTCTTCTTCTTCTTCTTCGTCTTCTTCTTCGTCTTCTTCTTCGTCTTCTTCTTCGTCTTCTTCTTCGTCTTCTTCTTCGTCTTCTTCTTCATCTTCTACTTCATCTTCTACTTCATCTTCTTCTTCTTCTTCTTCATCTTCTTCGTCTTCTTCTTCGTCTTCTTCTTCATCTTCTTCGTCTTCTACTTCATCTTCTTCTTCATCTTCTTCTTCATCTTCTTCTTCATCTTCTTCGTCGTCTTCTTCGTCTTCTTCGTCTTCTTCTTCGTCTACTTCTTCGTCTTCTTCTTCATCTTCTTCTTCATCTTCTTCGTCTTCTTCGTCTTCTTCTTCATCTTCTTCTTCATCTTCTTCGTCTTCTTCTTCATCTTCTTCTTCATCTTCTTCGTCTTCTTCTTCGTCTTCTTCTTCATCTTCTTCTTCATCTTCTTCGTCTTCTTCTTCATCTTCTTCGTCTTCTTCTTCATCTTCTTCTTCATCTTCTTCGTCTTCTTCTTCATCTTCTTCTTCATCTTCTTCGTCTTCTTCTTCATCTTCTTCTTCATCTTCTTCGTCTTCTTCTTCATCTTCTTCTTCATCTTCTTCATCTTCTTCTTCATCTTCTTCTTCATCTTCATCTTCATCTTCTTCGTCTTCTTCTTCGTCTTCTTCTTCATCTTCTTCGTCTTCTTCTTCATCTTCTTCTTCATCTTCTTCGTCTTCTTCTTCATCTTCTTCGTCTTCTTCTTCATCTTCTTCTTCAACTTCTTCATCTTCTTCTTCATCTTCTTCATCATCTTCATCTTCTTCATCTTCTTCTTCATCTTCTTCTTCGTCTTCTTCGTCGTCTTCATCTTCTTCTTCGTCGACATCGTCGTCGTCGTCGTCGTCTTCTTTATCTTCTTCTTCATCTTCTTCGTCGTCTTCTTCGTCTTCTTCGTATTCTTCTTCATCTTCTTCTTCATCTTCTTCGTCTTCTTCGTCTTCTTCTTCATCTTCTTCTTAGTCTTCTTCGTATTCTTCTTCATCTTCTTCTTCATCTTCTTCGTCTTCTTCTTCATCTTCTTCATCTTCTTCGTCTTCTTCTTCATCTTCTTCGTCTTCTTCTTCGTCTTCTTCTTCATCTTCTTCGTCTTCTTCTTCATCTTCTTCTTCATCTTCTTCTTCATCTTCTTCTTCATCTTCTTTGTCTTCTTCTTCGTCTTCTTCGTCTTCTTCTTCGTCTTCTTCGTCTTCTTCTTCGTCTTCTTCTTCATCTTCTTCGTCTTCTTCTTCATCTTCTTCTTCATCTTCTTCGTGTTCTTCTTCGTCTTCTTCTTCATCTTCTTCGTCTTCTTCTTCATCTTCTTCTTCATCTTCTTCGTCTTCTTCTTCATCTTCTTCTTCATCTTCTTTGTCTTCTTCTTCGTCTTCTTCGTCTTCTTCGTCTTCTTCTTCGTCTACTTCTTCGTCTTCTTCTTCATCTTCTTCTTCATCTTCTTCTTCATCTTCTTCGTCTTCTTCTTCATCTTCTTCTTCATCTTCCTCGTCTTCTTCTTCATCTTCTTCGTCTTCTTCTTCGTCTTCTTCTTCATCTTCTTCGTCTTCTTCTTCATCTTCTTCTTCATCTTCTCCGTCTTCTTCTTCATCTCCTTCTTCATCTTCTTTGTCTTCTTCTTCATCTTCTTCGTCGTCTTCTTCTTCGTCTTCTTCTTCGTCTTCTTCGTCTTCTTCTTCGTCTTCTTCTTTGTCTTCTTCTTCATCTTATTCTTCATCATCTTCGTCTTCTTCTTCGTCTTCTTCATCTTCTTCTTCATCTTCTTCTTCGTCTTCTTCGTCGTCTTCTTCGTCTTCTTCTTCGTCTTCTTCTTCGTCTTCTTCGTCTTCTTCTTCGTCTTCTTCTTCGTCTTCTTCGTCGTCTTCTTCGTCTTCTTGTTCATCTTCTTCTTCGTCTTCTTCGTCTTCTTCTTCGTCTTCTTCTTCGTCTTCTTCTTCATCTTCTTCTTCATCTTCTTCGTCTTCTTCGTCTTCTTCTTCATCTTCTTCTTCACCTTCTTCGTCTTCTTCTTCATCTTCTTCTTCATCTTCTTCGTCTTCTTCTTCATCTTCTTCATCTTCTTCGTCTTCTTCTTCATCTTCTTCTTCATCTTCTTCGTCTTCTTCTTCATCTTCTTCTTCATCTTCTTCGTCTTCTTCTTCATCTTCTTCGTCTTCTTCTTCGTCTTCTTCTTCATCTTCTTCGTCTTCTTCTTCATCTTCTTCTTCATCTTCTTCATCTTCTTCTTCATCTTCTTCGTCTTCTTCTTCATCTTCTTCTTCATCTTCTTCGTCTTCATCTTCATCTTCTTCATCTTCTTCGTCTTCTTCTTCATCTTCTTCTTCATCTTCTTCATCTTCTTCTTCATCTTCTTCTTCATCTTCTTCTTCATCTTCATCGTCTTCTTCTTCGTCTTCTTCTTCATCTTCTTCGTCTTCTTCTTCATCTTCTTCTTCATCTTCTTCGTCTTCTTCTTCATCTTCTTCTTCATCTTCTTCGTCTTCTTCTTCGTCTTCTTCGTCTTCTTCTTCGTCTTCTTCTGCATCTTCTTCGTCTTCTTCTTCATCTTCTTCGTCTTCTTCTTCATCTTCTTCTTCATCTTCTTCGTCTTCTTCTTCATCTTCTTCTTCATCTTCTTCGTCTCCTTCTTCTTCTTCTTCTTCTTCATCTTCTTCTTCATCTTCTTCTTCATCTTCTTCTTCTTCATCTTCTTCTTCTTCTTCATCTTCTTCTTCATCTTCTTCTTCATCGTCTTCTTCATCCTCTTCTTCATCTTCATCGTCTTCTTCTTCGTCTTCTTCTTCATCTTCTTCGTCTTCTTCTTCGTCTTCTTCTTCATCTTCTTCGTCTTCTTCCTCATCTTCTTCTTCATCTGCTTCGTCTTCTTCTTCATCTTCTTGGTCTTCTTCTTCATCTTCTTCTTCAACTTCTTCATCTTCTTCTTCATCTTCTTCATCATCTTCATCTTCTTCATCTTCTTCTTCATCTTCTTCTTCGTCTTCTTCGTCGTCTTCATCTTCTTCTTCGTCGACATCGTCGTCGTCGTCGTCGTCTTCTTTATCTTCTTCTTCATCTTCTTCGTCGTCTTCTTCGTCTTCTTCGTCTTCTTCTTCATCTTCTTCTTCATCTTCTTCGTCTTCTTCGTCGTCTTCTTCATCTTCTTCTTAGTCTTCTTCGTATTCTTCTTCATCTTCTTCTTCATCTTCTTCGTCTTCTTCTTCATCTTCTTCTTCATCTTCTTCGTCTTCTTCTTCATCTTCTTCGTCTTCTTCTTCGTCTTCTTCTTCATCTTCTTCGTCTTCTTCTTCATCTTCTTCTTCATCTTCTTCTTCATCTTCTTCTTCATCTTCTTCGTCTTCTTCGTCTTCTTCTTCGTCTACTTCTTCGTCTTCTTCTTCATCTTCTTCTTCATCTTCTTCTTCAT
>NW_027590171.1:822500-840000 GCF_964213995.1 Mustelus asterias
GTCTTCTTCTTCATCTTCTTCGTCTTCTTCTTCGTCTTCTTCTGCATCTTCTTCGTCTTCTTCTTCATCTTCTTCGTCTTCTTCTTCATCTTCTTCTTCATCATCTTCTTCTTCTTCATCTTCTTCTTCATCTTCTTCGTCTTCTTCTTCATCTTCTTCTTCATCTTCTTCGTCTTCTTCTTCATCTTCTTCTTCATCTTCTTCATCTTCTTCTTCATCTTCTTCGTCTTCTTCTTCATCTTCTTCTTCATCTTCTTCGTCTTCTTCTTCGTCTTCTTCATTGTCTTCTTCTTCGTCTTCTTCTTCGTCTTCTTCGTCTTCCTCTTCCTCTTCTTCTTCATCATCTTCTTCGTCTTCTTCGTCTTCTTCTTCGTCTTCTTCTTCGTCTTCTTCTTCGTCTTCTTCTACTTCATCTTCATCTTCTTCTTCGTCTTCTTCTTCGTCTTCTTCGTCTTCCTCTTCCTCTTCTTCTTCGTCTTCTTCTTCGTCTTCTTCGTCTTCTTCTTCGTCTTCTTCTTCGTCTCCTTCTTCGTCTTCTTCTTCGTCTTCTTCTTCGTCTTCTTCTTCGTCTTCTTCGTCTTCCTCTTCCTCTTCTTCTTCGTCTTCTTCTTCGTCTTCTTCGTCTTGTTCTTCGTCTTCTTCTTCGTCTTCTTCTTCGTCTTCTTCTTCATCTTCATCTTCGTCTTCTTCGTCTTCTTCTTCATCTTCTTCTTCATCTTCTTCATCCTCTTCTTCATCTTCTTCGTCTTCTTCTTCATCTTCTTCTTCATCTTCTTCGTCTTCTTCTTCATCTTCTTCTTCATCTTCTTCATCTTCTTCTTCATCTTCTTCGTCTTCTTCTTCGTCTTCTTCTTCGTCTTCATCGTCTTCTTCTTCGTCTTCTTCTTTGTCTTCTTCGTCTTCTTCATCTTCTTCGTCTTCTTCTTCATCTTCTTCTTCATCTTCTTCTTCATCTTCTTCGTCTTCTTCTTCGTCTTCTTCTTCATTTTCTACTTCATCTTCTTCGTCTTCTTCTTCAACTTTTTCGTCTTCTTCTTCGTCTTCTTCTTCATCTTCGTCGTCTTCTTCTTCATCTTCTTCATCTTCTTCTTCATCTTCTTCTTCGTCTTCTTTGTCTTCTTCTTCGTCTTCTTCTTCGTCTTCTTCTTCATCTTCTTCTTCATCTTCTTCGTCTTCTTCGTCTTCTTCTTCGTCTTCTTCTTCATCTTCTTCTTCATCTTCTTCGTCTTCGTCGTCTTCTTCTTCATCTTCTTCTTCAACTTCTTCGTCTTCTTCTTCGTCTTCTTCTTCATCTTCTTCGTCTTCTTCTTCATCTTCTACTTCATCTTCTTCGTCTTCTTCTTCATCTTCTTCGTCTTCTTCTTCGTCTTCTTCTTCATCTTCTTCGTCTTCTACTTCATCTTCTTCTTCTTCATCTTCTTCGTCTTCTTCTTCGTCTTCTTCTTCATCTTCTTCGTCTTCTTCTTCATCTTCTTCTTCATCTTCTTCTTCATCTTCTTCGTCTTCTTCTTCATCTTCTTCGTCTTCTTCTTCGTCTTCTTCTTCATCTTCTTCGTCTTCTTCTTCATCTTCTTCTTCATCTTCTTCATCTTCTTCTTCATCTTCTTCGTCTTCTTCTTCATTTTCTTCTTCATCTTCTTCGTCTTCTTCTTCATCTTCTTCTTCATCTTCTTCGTCTTCTTCTTCATCTTCTTCTTCATCTTCTTCATCTTCTTCTTCATCTTCTTCTTCATCTTCATCTTCATCTTCTTCGTCTTCTTCTTCATCTTCTTCGTCTTCTTCATCTTCTTCATCTTCTTCGTCTTCTTCTTCATCTTCTTCATCTTCTTCGTCTTCTTCTTCATCTTCTTCTTCATCTTCTTCGTCTTCTTCTTCATCTTCTTCATCTTCTTCTTCGTCTACTTCTGCATCTTCTTCGTCTTCTTCTTCATCTTCTTCGTCTTCTTCTTCATCTTCTTCTTCATCTTCTTCGTCTTCTTCTTCATCTTCTTCTTCATCTTCTTCGTCTTCTACTTCATCTTCTTCATCTTCTTCTTCGTCTTCTACTTCATCTTCTTCATCTTCTTCTTCATCTTCTTCTTCATCTTCTTCGTCTTCTTCTTCATCTTCTTCTTCATCTTCTTCGTCTTCTTCTTCATCTTCTTCTTCATCTTCTTCATCTTCTTCTTCATCTTCTTCGTCTTCTTCTTCATCTTCTTCATCTTCTTCTTCGTCTTCTTCTTCGTCTTCTTCTTCGTCTTCTTCTTCGTCTTCTTCGTCTTCCTCTTCCTCTTCTTCTTCGTCTTCTTCGTCGTCTTCTTCGTCTTCTTCTTCGTCTTCTTCTTCGTCTTCTTCTTCGTCTTCTTCTTCATCTTCTTCGCCTTCTTCGTCTTCTTCTTCATCTTCTTCTTCATCTTCTTCGTCTTCTTCTTCATCTTCTTCTTCATCTTCTTCGTCTTCTTCTTCATCTTCTTCATCTTCTTCGTCTTCTTCTTCATCTTCTTCTTCATCTTCTTCGTCTTCTTCTTCATCTTCTTCTTCATCTTCTTCGTCTTCTTCTTCATCTTCTTCGTCTTCTTCTTCGTCTTCTTCTTCATCTTCTTCGTCTTCTTCTTCATCTTCTTCTTCATCTTCTTCATCTTCTTCTTCATCTTCTTCGTCTTCTTCTTCATCTTCTTCTTCATCTTCTTCGTCTTCTTCTTCGTCTTCTTCTTCATCTTCTTCTTCATCTTCTTCGTCTTCTTCTTCATCTTCTTCTTCATCTTCTTCGTCTTCTTCTTCATCTTCTTCTTCGTCTTCATCTTCATCTTCTTCGTCTTCTTCTTCGTCTTCTTCTTCATCTTCTTCGTCTTCTTCTTCATCTTCTTCTTCATCTTCTTCGTCTTCTTCTTCATCTTCTTCTTCATCTTCTTCGTCTTCTTCTTCATCTTCTTCGTCTTCTTCTTCGTCTTCTTCTGCATCTTCTTCGTCTTCTTCTTCATCTTCTTCGTCTTCTTCTTCATCTTCTTCTTCATCATCTTCTTCTTCTTCATCTTCTTCGTCTTCTTCTTCATCTTCTTCTTCATCTTCTTCGTCTTCTACTTCATCTTCTTCATCTTCTTCTTCGTCTTCTACTTCATCTTCTTCATCTTCTTCTTCATCTTCTTCTTCATCTTCTTCGTCTTCTTCTTCATCTTCTTCTTCATCTTCTTCGTCTTCTTCTTCATCTTCTTCTTCATCGTCTTCTTCTTCGTCTTCTTCATTGTCTTCTTCTTCGTCTTCTTCTTCGTCTTCTTCGTCTTCCTCTTCCTCTTCTTCTTCATCATCTTCTTCGTCTTCTTCGTCTTCTTCTTCGTCTTCTTCTTCGTCTTCTTCATCTTCATCTTCATCTTCTTCTTCGTCTTCGTCTTCTTCTTCGTCTTCTTCGTCTTCCTCTTCCTCTTCTTCTTCGTCTTCTTCTTCGTCTTCTTCGTCTTCTTCTTCGTCTTCTTCTTCGTCTCCTTCTTCGTCTTCTTCTTCGTCTTCTTCTTCGTCTTCTTCTTCGTCTTCTTCGTCTTCCTCTTCCTCTTCTTCGTCTTCTTCTTCGTCTTCTTCTGCATCTTCTTCGTCTTCTTCTTCATCTTCTTCGTCTTCTTCTTCATCTTCTTCTTCATCTTCTTCGTCTTCTTCTTCATCTTCTTCTTCATCTTCTTCATCTTCTTCTTCATCTTCTTCGTCTTCTTCTTCATCTTCTTCTTCATCTTCTTCGTCTTCTTCTTCGTCTTCTTCTTCATCTTCTTCTTCATCTTCTTCGTCTTCTTCTTCATCTTCTTCTTCATCTTCTTCGTCTTCTTCTTCATCTTCTTCTTCGTCTTCATCTTCATCTTCTTCGTCTTCTTCTTCGTCTTCTTCTTCATCTTCTTCGTCTTCTTCTTCATCTTCTTCTTCATCTTCTTCGTCTTCTTCTTCATCTTCTTCTTCATCTTCTTCGTCTTCTTCTTCGTCTTCTTCTTCATCTTCTTCTTCATCTTCTTCGTCTTCTTCTTCATCTTCTTCGTCTTCTTCTTCATCTTCTTCTTCATCTTCTTCGTCTTCTTCTTCATCTTCTTCTTCATCTTCTTCGTCTTCTTCTTCATCTTCTTCTTCATCTTCATCTTCTTCGTCTTCTTCTTCATCTTCTTCTTCATCTTCTTCATCTTCTTCTTCATCTTCTTCTTCATCTTCATCTTCATCTTCTTCGTCTTCTTCTTCGTCTTCTTCTTCATCTTCTTCGTCTTCTTCTTCATCTTCTTCTTCATCTTCTTCGTCTTCTTCTTCATCTTCTTCGTCTTCTTCTTCATCTTCTTCTTCAACTTCTTCATCTTCTTCTTCATCTTCTTCATCATCTTCATCTTCTTCATCTTCTTCTTCATCTTCTTCTTCGTCTTCTTCGTCGTCTTCATCTTCTTCTTCGTCGACATCGTCGTCGTCGTCGTCTTCTTTATCTTCTTCTTCATCTTCTTCGTCGTCTTCTTCGTCTTCTTCGTCTTCTTCTTCATCTTCTTCTTCATCTTCTTCGTCTTCTTCGTCTTCTTCTTCATCTTCTTCTTAGTCTTCTTCGTATTCTTCTTCATCTTCTTCTTCATCTTCTTCGTCTTCTTCTTCATCTTCTTCATCTTCTTCGTCTTCTTCTTCATCTTCTTCGTCTTCTTCTTCGTCTTCTTCTTCATCTTCTTCGTCTTCTTCTTCATCTTCTTCTTCATCTTCTTCTTCATCTTCTTCTTCATCTTCTTTGTCTTCTTCTTCGTCTTCTTCGTCTTCTTCTTCGTCTTCTTCGTCTTCTTCTTCGTCTTCTTCATCTTCTTCTTCATCTTCTTCGTGTTCTTCTTCGTCTTCTTCTTCATCTTCTTCGTCTTCTTCTTCATCTTCTTCTTCATCTTCTTCGTCTTCTTCTTCATCTTCTTCTTCATCTTCTTTGTCTTCTTCTTCGTCTTCTTCGTCTTCTTCGTCTTCTTCTTCGTCTACTTCTTCGTCTTCTTCTTCATCTTCTTCTTCATCTTCTTCTTCATCTTCTTCGTCTTCTTCTTCATCTTCTTCTTCATCTTCCTCGTCTTCTTCTTCATCTTCTTCGTCTTCTTCTTCGTCTTCTTCTTCATCTTCTTCGTCTTCTTCTTCATCTTCTTCTTCATCTTCTCCGTCTTCTTCTTCATCTCCTTCTTCATCTTCTTTGTCTTCTTCTTCATCTTCTTCATCGTCTTCTTCTTCGTCTTCTTCTTCGTCTTCTTCGTCTTCTTCTTCGTCTTCTTCTTTGTCTTCTTCTTCATCTTATTCTTCATCATCTTCGTCTTCTTCTTCGTCTTCTTCATCTTCTTCTTCATCTTCTTCTTCGTCTTCTTCGTCGTCTTCTTCGTCTTCTTCTTCGTCTTCTTCTTCGTCTTCTTCGTCTTCTTCTTCGTCCTCTTCTTCGTCTTCTTCGTCGTCTTCTTCGTCTTCTTGTTCATCTTCTTCTTCGTCTTCTTCGTCTTCTTCTTCGTCTTCTTCTTCGTCTTCTTCTTCATCTTCTTCTTCATCTTCTTCGTCTTCTTCGTCTTCTTCTTCATCTTCTTCTTCACCTTCTTCGTCTTCTTCTTCATCTTCTTCTTCATCTTCTTCGTCTTCTTCTTCATCTTCTTCATCTTCTTCGTCTTCTTCTTCATCTTCTTCTTCATCTTCTTCGTCTTCTTCTTCATCTTCTTCTTCATCTTCTTCGTCTTCTTCTTCATCTTCTTCGTCTTCTTCTTCGTCTTCTTCTTCATCTTCTTCGTCTTCTTCTTCATCTTCTTCTTCATCTTCTTCATCTTCTTCTTCATCTTCTTCGTCTTCTTCTTCATCTTCTTCTTCATCTTCTTCGTCTTCATCTTCATCTTCTTCATCTTCTTCGTCTTCTTCTTCATCTTCTTCTTCATCTTCTTCATCTTCTTCTTCATCTTCTTCTTCATCTTCTTCTTCATCTTCATCGTCTTCTTCTTCGTCTTCTTCTTCATCTTCTTCGTCATCTTCTTCATCTTCTTCTTCATCTTCTTCGTCTTCTTCTTCATCTTCTTCTTCATCTTCTTCGTCTTCTTCTTCATCTTCTTCGTCTTCTTCTTCGTCTTCTTCTGCATCTTCTTCGTCTTCTTCTTCATCTTCTTCGTCTTCTTCTTCATCTTCTTCTTCATCTTCTTCGTCTTCTTCTTCATCTTCTTCTTCATCTTCTTCGTCTCCTTCTTCTTCTTCTTCTTCTTCATCTTCTTCTTCATCTTCTTCTTCATCTTCTTCTTCTTCATCTTCTTCTTCTTCTTCATCTTCTTCTTCATCTTCTTCTTCATCGTCTTCTTCATCTTCTTCTTCATCTTCATCGTCTTCTTCTTCGTCTTCTTCTTCATCTTCTTCGTCTTCTTCTTCGTCTTCTTCTTCATCTTCTTCGTCTTCTTCTTCATCTTCTTCTTCATCTTCTTCGTCTTCTTCTTCATCTTCTTCGTCTTCTTCTTCATCTTCTTCTTCAACTTCTTCATCTTCTTCTTCATCTTCTTCATCATCTTCATCTTCTTCATCTTCTTCTTCATCTTCTTCTTCGTCTTCTTCGTCGTCTTCATCTTCTTCTTCGTCGACATCGTCGTCGTCGTCGGCGTCTTCTTTATCTTCTTCTTCATCTTCTTCGTCGTCTTCTTCGTCTTCTTCGTCTTCTTCTTCATCTTCTTCTTCATCTTCTTCGTCTTCTTCGTCGTCTTCTTCATCTTCTTCTTAGTCTTCTTCGTATTCTTCTTCATCTTCTTCTTCATCTTCTTCGTCTTCTTCTTCATCTTCTTCTTCATCTTCTTCGTCTTCTTCTTCATCTTCTTCGTCTTCTTCTTCGTCTTCTTCTTCATCTTCTTCGTCTTCTTCTTCATCTTCTTCTTCATCTTCTTCTTCATCTTCTTCTTCATCTTCTTCGTCTTCTTCGTCTTCTTCTTCGTCTACTTCTTCGTCTTCTTCTTCATCTTCTTCTTCATCTTCTTCTTCATCTTCTTCGTCTTCTTCTTCATCTTCTTTTTCATCTTCCTCGTCTTCTTCTTCATCTTCTTCGTCTTCTTCTTCGTCTTCTTCTTCATCTTCTTCGTCTTCTTCTTCATCTTCTTCTTCATCTTCTTCGTCTTCTTCTTCATCTTCTTCTTCATCTTCTTTGTCTTCTTCTTCGTCTTCTTCGTCGTCTTCTTCTTCGTCTTCTTCTTCGTCTTCTTCGTCTTCTTCTTCGTCTTCTTCTTTGTCTTCTTCTTCATCTTCTTCTTCATCATCTTCGTCTTCTTCTTCGTCTTCTTCATCTTCTTCTTCATCTTCTTCTTCTTCTTCTTCGTCGTCTTCTTCGTCTTCTTCTTCGTCTTCTTCTTCGTCTTCTTCGTCTTCTTCTTCGTCTTCTTCTTCGTCTTCTTCGTCGTCTTCTTCGTCTTCTTGTTCATCTTCTTCTTCGTCTTCTTCGTCTTCTTCTTCGTCTTCTTCTTCGTCTTCTTCTTCATCTTCTTCTTCATCTTCTTCGTCTTCTTCGTCTTCTTCTTCATCTTCTTCTTCATCTTCTTCGTCTTCTTCTTCATCTTCTTCTTCATCTTCTTCGTCTTCTTCTTCATCTTCTTCATCTTCTTCGTCTTCTTCTTCATCTTCTTCTTCATCTTCTTCGTCTTCTTCTTCATCTTCTTCTTCATCTTCTTCGTCTTCTTCTTCATCTTCTTCGTCTTCTTCTTCGTCTTCTTCTTCATCTTCTTCGTCTTCTTCTTCATCTTCTTCTTCATCTTCTTCATCTTCTTCTTCATCTTCTTCGTCTTCTTCTTCATCTTCTTCTTCATCTTCTTCGTCTTCATCTTCATCTTCTTCTTCATCTTCTTCGTCTTCTTCTTCATCTTCTTCTTCATCTTCTTCATCTTCTTCTTCATCTTCTTCTTCATCTTCTTCTTCATCTTCATCGTCTTCTTCTTCGTCTTCTTCTTCATCTTCTTCGTCTTCTTCTTCATCTTCTTCTTCATCTTCTTCGTCTTCTTCTTCATCTTCTTCTTCATCTTCTTCGTCTTCTTCTTCATCTTCTTCGTCTTCTTCTTCGTCTTCTTCTGCATCTTCTTCGTCTTCTTCTTCATCTTCTTCGTCTTCTTCTTCATCTTCTTCTTCATCTTCTTCGTCTTCTTCTTCATCTTCTTCTTCATCTTCTTCGTCTTCTTCTTCTTCTTCTTCTTCTTCATCTTCTTCTTCATCTTCTTCTTCATCTTCTTCTTCTTCATCTTCTTCTTCTTCTTCATCTTCTTCTTCATCTTCTTCTTCATCTTCTTCTTCATCTTCTTCTTCATCTTCATCTTCTTGATCTTCTTCTTCTTCATCTTCTTCATCTTCTTCTTCTTCTTCTTCTTCATCTCCTTCTTCATCTTCTTCTTCATCTTCTTCTTCATCTTCTTCTTCATCTTCTACTTCATCTTCTTCTTCTTCATCTTCTTCTTCTTCTTCTTCGTCTTCTTCTTCGTCTTCTTCTTCGTCTTCTTCTTCGTCTTCTTCTTCGTCTTCTTCTTCATCTTCTTCTTCATCTTCTACTTCATCTTCTTCTTCTTCTTCATCTTCTTCGTCTTCTTCTTCGTCTTCTTCTTCATCTCCTTCGTCTTCTTCTTCATCTTCTTCTTCATCTTCTTCTTCATCTTCTTCGTCTTCGTCTTCATCTTCTTCGTCTTCTTCTTCGTCTTCTTCTTCATCTTCTTCGTCTTCTTCTTCATCTTCTTCTTCATCTTCTTCATCTTCTTCTTCATCTTCTTCGTCTTCTTCTTCATTTTCTTCTTCATCTTCTTCGTCTTCTTCTTCATCTTCTCCTTCATCTTCTTCGTCTTCTTCATCTTCTTCATCTTCTTCATCTTCTTCTTCATCTTCTTCTTCATCTTCATCTTCATCTTCTTCGTCTTCTTCTTCGTCTTCTTCTTCATCTTCTTCGTCTTCTTCATCTTCTTCATCTTCTTCGTCTTCTTCTTCATCTTCTTCATCTTCTTCGTCTTCTTCTTCATCTTCTTCTTCATCTTCTTCGTCTTCTTCTTCATCTTCTTCGTCCTCTTCTTCGTCTACTTCTGCATCTTCTTCGTCTTCTTCTTCATCTTCTTCGTCTTCTTCTTCATCTTCTTCTTCATCTTCTTCGTCTTCTTCTTCATCTTCTTCTTCATCTTCTTCGTCTTCTACTTCATCTTCTTCATCTTCTTCTTCGTCTTCTACTTCATCTTCTTCATCTTCTACTTCATCTTCTTCTTCATCTTCTTCGTCTTCTTCTTCATCTTCTTCTTCATCTTCTTCGTCTTCTTCTTCATCTTCTTCTTCATCTTCTTCATCTTCTTCTTCATCTTCTTCGTCTTCTTCTTCATCTTCTTCGTCTTCTTCTTCGTCTTCTTCTTCGTCTGCTTCTTCGTCTTCTTCTTCGTCTTCTTCGTCTTCCTCTTCCTCTTCTTCTTCGTCTTCTTCGTCGTCTTCTTCGTCTTCTTCTTCGTCTTCTTCTTCGTCTTCTTCTTCGTCTTCTTCTTCATCTTCTTCGTCTTCTTCTTCGTCTTCTTCTGCATCTTCTTCGTCTTCTTCTTCATCTTCTTCGTCTTCCTCTTCATCTTCTTCTTCATCATCTTCTTCTTCTTCATCTTCTTCTTCATCTTCTTCGTCTTCTTCTTCATCTTCTTCTTCATCTTCTTCGTCTTCTTCTTCATCTTCTTCTTCATCTTCTTCGTCTTCTTCTTCATCTTCTTCTTCATCTTCTTCGTCTTCTTCTTCATCTTCTTCTTCATCTTCTTCATCTTCTTCTTCATCTTCTTCGTCTTCTTCTTCATCTTCTTCTTCATCTTCTTCGTCTTCTTCTTCGTCTTCTTCATTGTCTTCTTCTTCATCATCTTCTTCGTCTTCTTCGTCTTCTTCTTCGTCTTCTTCTTCGTCTTCTTCTTCGTCTTCTTCATCTTCATCTTCATCTTCTTCTTCGTCTTCTTCTTCGTCTTCTTCGTCTTCCTCTTCCTCTTCTTCTTCGTCTTCTTCTTCGTCTTCTTCGTCTTCTTCTTCGTCTTCTTCTTCGTCTCCTTCTTCGTCTTCTTCTTCGTCTTCTTCTTCGTCTTCTTCTTCGTCTTCTTCGTCTTCCTCTTCCTCTTCTTCTTCGTCTTCTTCTTCGTCTTCTTCGTCTTGTTCTTCGTCTTCTTCTTCGTCTTCTTCTTCGTCTTCTTCTTCATCTTCATCTTCGTCTTCTTCGTCTTCTTCTTCATCTTCTTCTTCATCTTCTTCATCCTCTTCTTCATCTTCTTCGTCTTCTTCTTCATCTTCTTCTTCATCTTCTTCGTCTTCTTCTTCATCTTCTTCTTCATCTTCTTCATCTTCTTCTTCATCTTCTTCGTCTTCTTCTTCGTCTTCTTCTTCGTCTTCATCGTCTTCTTCTTCGTCTTCTTCTTTGTCTTCTTCGTCTTCTTCATCTTCTTCGTCTTCTTCTTCATCTTCTTCTTCATCTTCTTCTTCATCTTCTTCGTCTTCTTCTTCGTCTTCTTCTTCATTTTCTACTTCATCTTCTTCGTCTTCTTCTTCAACTTTTTCGTCTTCTTCTTCGTCTTCTTCTTCATCTTCGTCGTCTTCTTCTTCATCTTCTTCATCTTCTTCTTCATCTTCTTCTTCGTCTTCTTTGTCTTCTTCTTCGTCTTCTTCTTCGTCTTCTTCTTCATCTTCTTCTTCATCTTCTTCGTCTTCTTCGTCTTCTTCTTCGTCTTCTTCTTCATCTTCTTCTTCATCTTCTTCGTCTTCGTCGTCTTCTTCTTCATCTTCTTCTTCATCTTCTTCGTCTTCTTCTTCGTCTTCTTCTTCATCTTCTTCGTCTTCTTCTTCATCTTCTACTTCATCTTCTTCGTCTTCTTCTTCATCTTCTTCGTCTTCTTCTTCGTCTTCTTCTTCATCTTCTTCGTCTTCTTCTTCATCTTCTTCATCTTCTTCTTCATCTTCTACTTCATCTTCTTCTTCTTCATCTTCTTCGTCTTCTTCTTCGTCTTCTTCTTCATCTTCTTCGTCTTCTTCTTCATCTTCTTCTTCATCTTCTTCTTCATCTTCTTCGTCTTCTTCTTCATCTTCTTCGTCTTCTTCTTCGTCTTCTTCTTCATCTTCTTCGTCTTCTTCTTCATCTTCTTCTTCATCTTCTTCATCTTCTTCTTCATCTTCTTCGTCTTCTTCTTCATTTTCTTCTTCATCTTCTTCGTCTTCTTCTTCATCTTCTTCTTCATCTTCTTCGTCTTCTTCTTCATCTTCTTCTTCATCTTCTTCATCTTCTTCTTCATCTTCTTCTTCATCTTCATCTTCATCTTCTTCGTCTTCTTCTTCATCTTCTTCGTCTTCTTCATCTTCTTCATCTTCTTCGTCTTCTTCTTCATCTTCTTCATCTTCTTCGTCTTCTTCTTCGTCTTCTTCTTCATCTTCTTCTTCATCTTCTTCGTCTTCTTCTTCATCTTCTTCATCTTCTTCTTCGTCTACTTCTGCATCTTCTTCGTCTTCTTCTTCATCTTCTTCGTCTTCTTCTTCATCTTCTCCTTCATCTTCTTCGTCTTCTTCTTCATCTTCTTCTTCATCTTCTTCGTCTTCTACTTCATCTTCTTCATCTTCTTCTTCGTCTTCTACTTCATCTTCTTCATCTTCTTCTTCATCTTCTTCTTCATCTTCTTCGTCTTCTTCTTCATCTTCTTCTTCATCTTCTTCGTCTTCTTCTTCATCTTCTTCTTCATCTTCTTCATCTTCTTCTTCATCTTCTTCGTCTTCTTCTTCATCTTCTTCATCTTCTTCTTCGTCTTCTTCTTCGTCTTCTTCTTCGTCTTCTTCTTCGTCTTCTTCGTCTTCCTCTTCCTCTTCTTCTTCGTCTTCTTCGTCGTCTTCTTCGTCTTCTTCTTCGTCTTCTTCTTCGTCTTCTTCTTCGTCTTCTTCTTCATCTTCTTCGCCTTCTTCGTCTTCTTCTTCATCTTCTTCTTCATCTTCTTCGTCTTCTTCTTCATCTTCTTCTTCATCTTCTTCGTCTTCTTCTTCATCTTCTTCATCTTCTTCGTCTTCTTCTTCATCTTCTTCTTCATCTTCTTCGTCTTCTTCTTCATCTTCTTCTTCATCTTCTTCGTCTTCTTCTTCATCTTCTTCGTCTTCTTCTTCGTCTTCTTCTTCATCTTCTTCGTCTTCTTCTTCATCTTCTTCTTCATCTTCTTCATCTTCTTCATCATCTTCTTCGTCTTCTTCTTCATCTTCTTCTTCATCTTCTTCGTCTTCTTCTTCGTCTTCTTCTTCATCTTCTTCTTCATCTTCTTCGTCTTCTTCTTCATCTTCTTCTTCATCTTCTTCGTCTTCTTCTTCATCTTCTTCTTCGTCTTCATCTTCATCTTCTTCGTCTTCTTCTTCGTCTTCTTCTTCATCTTCTTCGTCTTCTTCTTCATCTTCTTCTTCATCTTCTTCGTCTTCTTCTTCATCTTCTTCTTCATCTTCTTCGTCTTCTTCTTCATCTTCTTCGTCTTCTTCTTCGTCTTCTTCTGCATCTTCTTCGTCTTCTTCTTCATCTTCTTCGTCTTCTTCTTCATCTTCTTCTTCATCATCTTCTTCTTCTTCATCTTCTTCTTCATCTTCTTCGTCTTCTTCTTCATCTTCTTCTTCATCTTCTTCGTCTTCTTCTTCATCTTCTTCTTCATCTTCTTCGTCTTCTTCTTCATCTTCTTCTTCATCTTCTTCGTCTTCTTCTTCATCTTCTTCTTCATCTTCTTCATCTTCTTCTTCATCTTCTTCGTCTTCTTCTTCATCTTCTTCTTCATCTTCTTCGTCTTCTTCTTCGTCTTCTTCATTGTCTTCTTCTTCGTCTTCTTCTTCGTCTTCTTCGTCTTCCTCTTCCTCTTCTTCTTCATCATCTTCTTCGTCTTCTTCGTCTTCTTCTTCGTCTTCTTCTTCGTCTTCTTCATCTTCATCTTCATCTTCTTCTTCGTCTTCGTCTTCTTCTTCGTCTTCTTCGTCTTCCTCTTCCTCTTCTTCTTCGTCTTCTTCTTCGTCTTCTTCGTCTTCTTCTTCGTCTTCTTCTTCGTCTCCTTCTTCGTCTTCTTCTTCGTCTTCTTCTTCGTCTTCTTCTTCGTCTTCTTCGTCTTCCTCTTCCTCTTCTTCTTCGTCTTCTTCTTCGTCTTCTTCGTCTTGTTCTTCGTCTTCTTCTTCGTCTTCTTCTTCGTCTTCTTTTTCATCTTCATCTTCGTCTTCTTCGTCTTCTTCTTCATCTTCTTCTTCATCTTCTTCATCCTCTTCTTCATCTTCTTCGTCTTCTTCTTCATCTTCTTCTTCATCTTCTTCGTCTTCTTCTTCATCTTCTTCTTCATCTTCTTCATCTTCTTCTTCATCTTCTTCGTCTTCTTCTTCGTCTTCTTCTTCGTCTTCATCGTCTTCTTCTTCGTCTTCTTCTTTGTCTTCTTCGTCTTCTTCTTCTTCATCTTCTTCGTCTTCTTCTTCATCTTCTTCTTCATCTTCTTCTTCATCTTCTTCGTCTTCTTCTTCGTCTTCTTCTTCATTTTCTACTTCATCTTCTTCGTCTTCTTCTTCAACTTTTTCGTCTTCTTCTTCGTCTTCTTCATCTTCGTCGTCTTCTTCTTCATCTTCTTCATCTTCTTCTTCATCTTCTTCTTCGTCTTCTTTGTCTTCTTCTTCGTCTTCTTCTTCGTCTTCTTCTTCATCTTCTTCTTCATCTTCTTCGTCTTCGTCGTCTTCTTCTTCATCTTCTTCTTCATCTTCTTCGTCTTCTTCTTCGTCTTCTTCTTCATCTTCTTCGTCTTCTTCTTCATCTTCTACTTCATCTTCTTCGTCTTCTTCTTCATCTTCTTCGTCTTCTTCTTCGTCTTCTTCTTCATCTTCTTCGTCTTCTTCTTCATCTTCTTCATCTTCTTCTTCATCTTCTTCTTCGTCTTCTTCGTCTTCTTCTTCATCTTCTTCGTCTTCTTCTTCGTCTTCTTCTTCATCTTCTTCGTCTTCTTCTTCATCTTCTTCGTCTTCTTCTTCATCTTCTTCATCTTCTTCTTCATCTTCTTCTTCGTCTTCTTCTTCGTCTTCTTCGTCTTCTTCTTCGTCTTCTTCTTCATCTTCTTCTTCATCTTCTTCTTCATCTTCTTCTTCATCTTCTTCTTCATCTTCTTCGTCTTCTTCTTCATCTTCCTCTTCATCTTCTTCTTCGTCTTCTTCTTCATCTTCTTCGTCTTCTTCTTCATCTTCTTCGTCTTCTTCTTCATCTTCTACTTCATCCTCTTCGTCTTCTTCTTCATCTTCTTCGTCTTCTTCTTCATCTTCTTCTTCATCTTCTTCGTCTTCTTCTTCATCTTCTTCTTCGTCTTCTTCGTCTTCTTCTTCGTCTTCTTCTTCGTCTTCTTCGTCTTCTTCTTCGTCTTCTTCTTCATCTTCTTCTTTGTCTTCTTCATCTTCTTCTTCGTCTTCTTCTTCGTCTTCTTCGTCTTCTTCTTCGTCTTCTTCTTCGTAGTCTTCTTCGTCTTCTTCTTCGTCTTCTTCTTCGTCTTCTTCGTCGTCTTCCTCGTCTTCTTCGTCTTCTTCTTCATCTTCTTCGTCTTCCTCTTCGTCTTCCTCTTCATCTTCTTCTTCGTCTTCTTCTTCGTCTTCTTCGTCTTCTTCTTCGTCTTCTTCTTCGTCTTCTTCTTCATCTTCTTCATCTTCTTCTTCATCTTCTTCGTCTTCTTCTTCATCTTCTTCGTCTTCTTCTTCGTCTTCTTCATCTTCTACTTCATCTTCTTCTTCATCTTCTTCGTCTTCTTCTTCATCTTCTTCTTCATCTTCTTCGTCTTCTTCTTCATCTTCTTCTTCATCTTCTTCATCTTCTTCTTCATCTTCTTCGTCTTCTTCTTCATCTTCTTCGTCTTCTTCTTCGTCTTCTTCTTCGTCTGCTTCTTCGTCTTCTTCTTCGTCTTCTTCGTCTTCCTCGTCCTCTTCTTCTTCGTCTTCTTCGTCGTCTTCTTCGTCTTCTTCTTCGTCTTCTTCTTCGTCTTCTTCTTCGTCTTCTTCTTCATCTTCTTCGTCTTCTTCTTCGTCTTCTTCTGCATCTTCTTCGTCTTCTTCTTCATCTTCTTCGTCTTCTTCTTCATCTTCTTCTTCATCATCTTCTTCTTCTTCATCTTCTTCTTCATCTTCTTCGTCTTCTTCTTCATCTTCTTCTTCATCTTCTTCGTCTTCTTCTTCATCTTCTTCTTCATCTTCTTCGTCTTCTTCTTCATCTTCTTCTTCATCTTCTTCGTCTTCTTCTTCATCTTCTTCTTCATCTTCTTCATCTTCTTCTTCATCTTCTTCGTCTTCTTCTTCATCTTCTTCTTCATCTTCTTCGTCTTCTTCTTCGTCTTCTTCATTGTCTTCTTCTTCATCATCTTCTTCGTCTTCTTCGTCTTCTTCTTCGTCTTCTTCTTCGTCTTCTTCTTCGTCTTCTTCATCTTCATCTTCATCTTCTTCTTCGTCTTCTTCTTCGTCTTCTTCGTCTTCCTCTTCCTCTTCTTCTTCGTCTTCTTCTTCGTCTTCCTCTTCCTCTTCTTCTTCGTCTTCTTCTTCGTCTTCTTCGTCTTCTTCTTCGTCTTCTTCTTCGTCTCCTTCTTCGTCTTCTTCTTCGTCTTCTTCTTCGTCTTCTTCTTCGTCTTCTTCGTCTTCCTCTTCCTCTTCTTCTTCGTCTTCTTCTTCGTCTTCTTCGTCTTGTTCTTCGTCTTCTTCTTCGTCTTCTTCTTCGTCTTCTTCTTCATCTTCATCTTCGTCTTCTTCGTCTTCTTCTTCATCTTCTTCTTCATCTTCTTCATCCTCTTCTTCATCTTCTTCGTCTTCTTCTTCATCTTCTTCTTCATCTTCTTCGTCTTCTTCTTCATCTTCTTCTTCATCTTCTTCATCTTCTTCTTCATCTTCTTCGTCTTCTTCTTCGTCTTCTTCTTCGTCTTCATCGTCTTCTTCTTCGTCTTCTTCTTTGTCTTCTTCGTCTTCTTCATCTTCTTCGTCTTCTTCTTCATCTTCTTCTTCATCTTCTTCTTCATCTTCTTCGTCTTCTTCTTCGTCTTCTTCTTCATTTTCTACTTCATCTTCTTCGTCTTCTTCTTCAACTTTTTCGTCTTCTTCTTCGTCTTCTTCTTCATCTTCGTCGTCTTCTTCTTCATCTTCTTCATCTTCTTCTTCATCTTCTTCTTCGTCTTCTTTGTCTTCTTCTTCGTCTTCTTCTTCGTCTTCTTCTTCATCTTCTTCTTCATCTTCTTCGTCTTCTTCGTCTTCTTCTTCGTCTTCTTCTTCATCTTCTTCTTCATCTTCTTCGTCTTCGTCGTCTTCTTCTTCATCTTCTTCTTCATCTTCTTCGTCTTCTTCTTCGTCTTCTTCTTCATCTTCTTCGTCTTCTTCTTCATCTTCTACTTCATCTTCTTCGTCTTCTTCTTCATCTTCTTCGTCTTCTTCTTCGTCTTCTTCTTCATCTTCTTCGTCTTCTTCTTCATCTTCTTCATCTTCTTCTTCATCTTCTACTTCATCTTCTTCTTCTTCATCTTCTTCGTCTTCTTCTTCGTCTTCTTCTTCATCTTCTTCGTCTTCTTCTTCATCTTCTTCTTCATCTTCTTCTTCATCTTCTTCGTCTTCTTCTTCATCTTCTTCGTCTTCTTCTTCGTCTTCTTCTTCATCTTCTTCGTCTTCTTCTTCATCTTCTTCTTCATCTTCTTCATCTTCTTCTTCATCTTCTTCGTCTTCTTCTTCATTTTCTTCTTCATCTTCTTCGTCTTCTTCTTCATCTTCTTCTTCATCTTCTTCGTCTTCTTCTTCATCTTCTTCTTCATCTTCTTCATCTTCTTCTTCATCTTCTTCTTCATCTTCATCTTCATCTTCTTCGTCTTCTTCTTCATCTTCTTCGTCTTCTTCATCTTCTTCATCTTCTTCGTCTTCTTCTTCATCTTCTTCATCTTCTTCGTCTTCTTCTTCATCTTCTTCTTCATCTTCTTCGTCTTCTTCTTCATCTTCTTCATCTTCTTCTTCGTCTACTTCTGCATCTTCTTCGTCTTCTTCTTCATCTTCTTCGTCTTCTTCTTCATCTTCTTCTTCATCTTCTTCGTCTTCTTCTTCATCTTCTTCTTCATCTTCTTCGTCTTCTACTTCATCTTCTTCATCTTCTTCTTCATCTTCTACTTCATCTTCTTCATCTTCTTCTTCATCTTCTTCTTCATCTTCTTCGTCTTCTTCTTCATCTTCTTCTTCATCTTCTTCGTCTTCTTCTTCATCTTCTTCTTCATCTTCTTCATCTTCTTCTTCATCTTCTTCGTCTTCTTCTTCATCTTCTTCATCTTCTTCTTCGTCTTCTTCTTCGTCTTCTTCTTCGTCTTCTTCTTCGTCTTCTTCGTCTTCCTCTTCCTCTTCTTCTTCGTCTTCTTCGTCGTCTTCTTCGTCTTCTTCTTCGTCTTCTTCTTCGTCTTCTTCTTCGTCTTCTTCTTCATCTTCTTCGCCTTCTTCGTCTTCTTCTTCATCTTCTTCTTCATCTTCTTCGTCTTCTTCTTCATCTTCTTCTTCATCTTCTTCGTCTTCTTCTTCATCTTCTTCATCTTCTTCGTCTTCTTCTTCATCTTCTTCT
>NW_027590171.1:860000-862500 GCF_964213995.1 Mustelus asterias
CATCTTCTACTTCATCCTCTTCGTCTTCTTCTTCATCTTCTTCGTCTTCTTCTTCATCTTCTTCTTCATCTTCTTCGTCTTCTTCTTCATCTTCTTCTTCGTCTTCTTCGTCTTCTTCTTCGTCTTCTTCTTCGTCTTCTTCGTCTTCTTCTTCGTCTTCTTCTTCATCTTCTTCTTTGTCTTCTTCGTCTTCTTCGTCGTCTTCTTCTTCGTCTTCTTCGTCTTCTTCTTCGTCTTCTTCTTCGTAGTCTTCTTCGTCTTCTTCTTCGTCTTCTTCTTCGTCTTCTTCGTCGTCTTCCTCGTCTTCTTCGTCTTCTTCTTCATCTTCTTCGTCTTCCTCTTCGTCTTCCTCTTCATCTTCTTCTTCGTCTTCTTCTACGTCTTCTTCGTCTTCTTCTTCGTCTTCTTCTTCGTCTTCTTCTTCGTCTTCTTCTTCGTCTTCTTCTTCGTCTTCTTCGTCTTCTTCTTCGTCTTCTTCTTCGTCTTCTTCTTCGTCTTCTTCTTCGTCTTCTTCGTCTTCTTCTTCGTCTTCTTCGTCTTCTTCTTCGTCTTCTTCTTCGTCTTCTTCGTCGTCTTCTTCGTCTTCTTCGTCTTCTTCTTCGTCTTCTTCGTCTTCCTCTTCGTCTTCTTCTTCATCTTCTTCTTCATCTTCTTCTTCGTCTTCTTCGTCTTCTTCTTCGTCTTCTTCGTCTTCTTCTTCGTCTTCTTCTTCATCTTCTTCTTCGTCTTCTTCTTCGTCTTCTTCTTCGTCTTCTTCTTCGTCTTCTTCGTCTTCTTCGTCTTCTTCTTCATCTTCTTCTTCATCTTCTTCATCTTCTTCTTCATCTTCTTCGTCTTCTTCTTCATCTTCTTCTTCATCTTCTTCGTCTTCTTCTTCGTCTTCTTCATTGTCTTCTTCGTCTTCTTCTTCATCTTCTTCTTCATCTTCTTCATCTTCTTCTTCATCTTCTTCGTCTTCTTCTTCATCTTCTTCTTCATCTTCTTCGTCTTCTTCTTCGTCTTCTTCATTGTCTTCTTCTTCGTCTTCTTCTTCGTCTTCTTCGTCTTCCTCTTCCTCTTCTTCTTCATCATCTTCTTCGTCTTCTTCGTCTTCTTCTTCGTCTTCTTCTTCGTCTTCTTCATCTTCATCTTCATCTTCTTCTTCGTCTTCGTCTTCTTCTTCGTCTTCTTCGTCTTCCTCTTCCTCTTCTTCTTCGTCTTCTTCTTCGTCTTCTTCGTCTTCTTCTTCGTCTTCTTCTTCGTCTCCTTCTTCGTCTTCTTCTTCGTCTTCTTCTTCGTCTTCTTCTTCGTCTTCTTCGTCTTCCTCTTCCTCTTCTTCTTCGTCTTCTTCTTCGTCTTCTTCGTCTTGTTCTTCGTCTTCTTCTTCGTCTTCTTCTTCGTCTTCTTTTTCATCTTCATCTTCGTCTTCTTCGTCTTCTTCTTCATCTTCTTCTTCATCTTCTTCATCCTCTTCTTCATCTTCTTCGTCTTCTTCTTCATCTTCTTCTTCATCTTCTTCGTCTTCTTCTTCATCTTCTACTTCATCTTCTTCATCTTCTTCTTCATCTTCTTCGTCTTCTTCTTCGTCTTCTTCTTCGTCTTCATCGTCTTCTTCTTCGTCTTCTTCTTTGTCTTCTTCGTCTTCTTCTTCTTCATCTTCTTCGTCTTCTTCTTCATCTTCTTCTTCATCTTCTTCTTCATCTTCTTCGTCTTCTTCTTCGTCTTCTTCTTCATTTTCTACTTCATCTTCTTCGTCTTCTTCTTCAACTTTTTCGTCTTCTTCTTCGTCTTCTTCTTCATCTTCGTCGTCTTCTTCTTCATCTTCTTCATCTTCTTCTTCATCTTCTTCTTCGTCTTCTTTGTCTTCTTCTTCGTCTTCTTCTTCGTCTTCTTCTTCATCTTCTTCTTCATCTTCTTCGTCTTCGTCGTCTTCTTCTTCATCTTCTTCTTCATCTTCTTCGTCTTCTTCTTCGTCTTCTTCTTCATCTTCTTCGTCTTCTTCTTCATCTTCTACTTCATCTTCTTCGTCTTCTTCTTCATCTTCTTCGTCTTCTTCTTCGTCTTCTTCTTCATCTTCTTCGTCTTCTTCTTCATCTTCTTCATCTTCTTCTTCATCTTCTTCTTCGTCTTCTTCGTCTTCTTCTTCATCTTCTTCGTCTTCTTCTTCGTCTTCTTCTTCATCTTCTTCGTCTTCTTCTTCATCTTCTTCGTCTTCTTCTTCATCTTCTTCATCTTCTTCTTCATCTTCTTCTTCGTCTTCTTCTTCGTCTTCTTCGTCTTCTTCTTCGTCTTCTTCTTCATCTTCTTCTTCATCTTCTTCTTCATCTTCTTCTTCATCTTCTTCTTCATCTTCTTCGTCTTCTTCTTCATCTTCCTCTTCATCTTCTTCTTCGTCTTCTTCTTCATCTTCTTCGTCTTCTTCTTCATCTTCTTCGTCTTCTTCTTCATCTTCTACTTCATCCTCTTCGTCTTCTTCTTCATCTTCTTCGTCTTCTTCTTCATCTTCTTCTTCATCTTCTTC
>NW_027590171.1:867500-877500 GCF_964213995.1 Mustelus asterias
TGAATTCCACAGACCCACCACTCTCTGGCTGAAGAAATTTCTCCTCATCTCTGTTCTAAAGTGACTCCCTTTTATTCTAAGGCTGTGCCCCCGCGTCCTAGTCTCCCCTGTTAATGGAAACAACTTCCCTACGTCCATCCTATCTAAGCCGTTCATTATCTTGTAAGTTTCTATCAGATCTCCCCTCAACCTCCTAAACTCCAATGAATATAATCCCACGATCCTCAGACGTTCATCGTATGTCAGGCCTACCATTCCTGGGATCATCCGTGTGAATCTCCGCTGGACCCGCTCCAGTGCCAGTATGTCCTTCCTGAGGTGTGGGGCCCAAAATTGCTCACAGTACTCCAAATGGGGCCTAACCAGTGCTTTATAAAGCCTCAGAAGTACATCCCTGCTTTTGTATTCCAAGCCTCTTGAGATAAATGACAACATTACATTTGCTTTCTTAATTACGGACTCAACCTGCAAGTTTACCTTTAGAGAATCCTGGACTAGGACTCCCAAGTCCCTTCTTCTTCATCTTCTTCTTCATCCTCTTCTTCATCTTCTTCGTCTTCTTCTTCATCTTCTTCTTCATCTTCTTCATCTTCTTCTTCGTCTTCTTCTTCGTCTGCTTCTTCATCTTCTTCTTCATCTTCTTCGTCTTCTTCTTCATCTTCTTCTTCATCTTCTTCATCTTCTTCTTCATCTTCTTCATCTTCTACTTCATCTTCTTCTTCGTCTTCTTCTTCACCTTCTTCTTCATCTTCTTCGTCTTCTTCTTCATCTTCTTCATCTTCTTCTTCATCTTCTTCTTCATCTTCTTCATCTTCTTCTTCATCTTCTTCTTCATCTTCTTCGTCTTCTTCTTCATCTTCTTCTTCATCTTCTTCGTCTTCTTCTTCATCTTCTTCTTCATCTTCTTCGTCTTCTTCTTCATCTTCTTCTTCATCTTCTTCGTCTTCTTCTTCATCTTCTTCTTCATCTTCTTCATCTTCTTCTTCGTCTTCTTCTTCGTCTTCTTCTTCGTCTTCTTCTTCATCTTCTTCTTCATCTTCTTCGTCTTCTTCTTCGTCTTCTTCTTCATCTTCTTCTTCGTCTTCTTCTTCATCTTCTTCTTCATCTTCTTCGTCTTCTTCTTCATCTTCTTCTTCATCTTCTTCGTCTTCTTCTTCATCTTCTTCTTCATCTTCTTCTTCATCTTCTCCTTCATCTTCTTCATCTTCTTCTTCATCTTCTTCTTCGTCTTCTTCTTCATCTTCTTCTTCATCTTCTTCGTCTTCTTCTTCATCTTCTTCGTCTTCTTCTTCATCTTCTTCTTCATCTTCTTCATCTTCTTCTTCATCTTCTTCTTCATCTTCTTCGTCTTCTTCTTCATCTTCTTCTTCATCTTCTTCGTCTTCTTCTTCATCTTCTTCTTCATCTTCTTCGTCTTCTTCTTCATCTTCTTCTTCATCTTCTTCGTCTTCTTCTTCATCTTCTTCTTCGTCTTCTTCATCTTCTTCTTCGTCTTCGTCTTCGTCTTCTTCTTCGTCTTCTTCTTCATCTTCTTCTTCATCTTCTTCGTCTTGTTCTTCGTCTTGTTCTTCGTCTTCTTCTTCGTCTTCTTCTTCATCTTCAGCTTCGTCTTCTTCGTCTTCTTCTTCATCTTCTTCTTCATCTTCTTCATCTTCTTCTTCATCTTCTTCGTCTTCTTCTTCATCTTCTTCTTCATCTTCTTCGTCTTCTTCTTCATCTTCTTCTTCATCTTCTTCATCTTCTTCTTCATCTTCTTCGTCTTCTTCTTCGTCTTCTTCTTCGTCTTCATCGTCTTCTTCTTCGTCTTCTTCTTTGTCTTCTTCGTCTTCGTCTTCTTCATCTTCTTCGTCTTCTTCTTCATCTTCTTCTTCATCTTCTTCTTCATCTTCTTCGTCTTCTTCTTCGTCTTCTTCTTCATTTTCTACTTCATCTTCTTCGTCTTCTTCTTCAACTTTTTCGTCTTCTTCTTCGTCTTCTTCTTCATCTTCGTCGTCTTCTTCTTCATCTTCTTCATCTTCTTCTTCATCTTCTTCTTCGTCTTCTTTGTCTTCTTCTTCGTCTTCTTCTTCGTCTTCTTCTTCATCTTCTCCTTCATCTTCTTCGTCTTCGTCGTCTTCTTCTTCATCTTCTTCTTCATCTTCTTCGTCTTCTTCTTCGTCTTCTTCTTCATCTTCTTCGTCTTCTTCTTCATCTTCTACTTCATCTTCTTCGTCTTCTTCTTCATCTTCTTCGTCTTCTTCTTCGTCTTCTTCTTCATCTTCTTCGTCTTCTTCTTCATCTTCTTCATCTTCTTCTTCATCTTCTTCTTCGTCTTCTTCGTCTTCTTCTTCATCTTCTTCATCTTCTTCTTCGTCTTCTTCTTCATCTTCTTCGTCTTCTTCTTCATCTTCTTCGTCTTCTTCTTCGTCTTCTTCGTCTTCTTCTTCCTCTTCTTCTTCGTCTTCTTCATCTTCTTCTTCGTCTTCTTCTTCGTCTTCTTCTTCGTCTTCTTCTTCGTCTTCTTCTTCGTCTTCTTCGTCTTCTTCGTCGTCTTCTTCGTCGTCTTCTTCGTCGTCTTCTTCGTCTCCTTCTTCGTCTTCTTCTTCATCTTCTTCGTCTTCTTCTTCGTCTTCTTCTTCATCTTCTTCGTCTTCTTCTTCATCTTCTTCTTCATCTTCTTCGTCTTCTTCTTCATCTTCTTCTTCATCTTCTTCTTCATCTTCTTCGTCTTCTTCTTCATCTTCTTCGTCTTCTTCTTCATCTTCTTCTTCATCTTCTTCGTCTTCTTCTTCATCTTCTTCGTCTTCTTCTTCATCTTCTTCTTCGTCTTCTTCTTCGTCTTCTTCGTCTTCTTCTTCGTCTTCTTCTTCATCTTCTTCGTCTTCTTCTTCGTCTTCTTCGTCTTCTTCTTCGTCTTCTTCTCCGTCTTCTTCGTCGTCTTCTTCGTCTTCTTCTTCGTCTTCTTCTTCGTCTTCTTCGTCATCTTCTTCGTCTTCTTCTTCTTCATCTTCTTCGTCTTCTTCTTCATCTTCTTCGTCTTCTTCTTCGTCTTCTTCGTCTTCTTCTTCCTCTTCTCCTTCGTCTTCTTCGTCGTCTTCTTCGTCTTCTTCTTCGTCTTCTTCTTCGTCTTCTTCGTCTTCTTCTTCGTCTTCTTCTTCGTCTTCTTCTTCGTCTTCTTCGTCTTCTTCTTCGTCTTCTTCTTCGTCTTCTTCGTCTTCTTCTTCGTCTTCTTCGTCTTCTTCTTCGTCTCCTTCTTCGTCTTCTTCGTCTTCTTCTTCGTCTTCTTCTTCGTCTTCTTCGTCTACTTCTTCGTCTTCTTCTTCGTCTTCTTCGTCTTCTTCTTCGTCTTCTTCTTCATCTTCTTCTTCATCTTCTTCGTCTTCTTCTTCGTCTTCTTCTTCATCTTCTTCTTCGTCTTCTTCTTCATCTTCTTCTTCATCTTCTTCGTCTTCTTCTTCATCTTCTTCTTCATCTTCTTCGTCTTCTTCTTCATCTTCTTCTTCATCTTCTTCTTCATCTTCTCCTTCATCTTCTTCATCTTCTTCTTCATCTTCTTCTTCGTCTTCTTCTTCATCTTCTTCTTCATCTTCTTCGTCTTCTTCTTCATCTTCTTCGTCTTCTTCTTCATCTTCTTCTTCATCTTCTTCATCTTCTTCTTCATCTTCTTCTTCATCTTCTTCGTCTTCTTCTTCATCTTCTTCTTCATCTTCTTCGTCTTCTTCTTCATCTTCTTCTTCATCTTCTTCGTCTTCTTCTTCATCTTCTTCTTCATCTTCTTCGTCTTCTTCTTCATCTTCTTCTTCGTCTTCTTCATCTTCTTCTTCGTCTTCTTCTTCGTCTTCTTCTTCGTCTTCTTCTTCATCTTCTTCTTCATCTTCTTCGTCTTGTTCTTCGTCTTCTTCTTCGTCTTCTTCTTCGTCTTCTTCTTCATCTTCATCTTCGTCTTCTTCGTCTTCTTCTTCATCTTCTTCTTCATCTTCTTCATCTTCTTCTTCATCTTCTTCGTCTTCTTCTTCATCTTCTTCTTCATCTTCTTCGTCTTCTTCTTCATCTTCTTCTTCATCTTCTTCATCTTCTTCTTCATCTTCTTCGTCTTCTTCTTCGTCTTCTTCTTCGTCTTCATCGTCTTCTTCTTCGTCTTCTTCTTTGTCTTCTTCGTCTTCTTCTTCTTCATCTTCTTCGTCTTCTTCTTCATCTTCTTCTTCATCTTCTTCTTCATCTTCTTCGTCTTCTTCTTCGTCTTCTTCTTCATTTTCTACTTCATCTTCTTCGTCTTCTTCTTCAACTTTTTCGTCTTCTTCTTCGTCTTCTTCTTCATCTTCGTCGTCTTCTTCTTCATCTTCTTCATCTTCTTCTTCATCTTCTTCTTCGTCTTCTTTGTCTTCTTCTTCGTCTTCTTCTTCATCTTCTCCTTCATCTTCTTCGTCTTCGTCGTCTTCTTCTTCATCTTCTTCTTCATCTTCTTCGTCTTCTTCTTCGTCTTCTTCTTCATCTTCTTCGTCTTCTTCTTCATCTTCTACTTCATCTTCTTCGTCTTCTTCTTCATCTTCTTCGTCTTCTTCTTCGTCTTCTTCTTCATCTTCTTCGTCTTCTTCTTCATCTTCTTCATCTTCTTCTTCATCTTCTTCTTCGTCTTCTTCGTCTTCTTCTTCATCTTCTTCGTCTTCTTCTTCGTCTTCTTCTTCATCTTCTTCGTCTTCTTCTACATCTTCTTCGTCTTCTTCTTCGTCTTCTTCGTCTTCTTCTTCCTCTTCTTCTTCGTCTTCTTCATCTTCTTCTTCGTCTCCTTCTTCGTCTTCTTCTTCGTCTTCTTCTTCGTCTTCTTCTTCGTCTTCTTCGTCTTCTTCGTCGTCTTCTTCGTCGTCTTCTTCGTCGTCTTCTTCGTCTCCTTCTTCGTCTTCTTCTTCATCTTCTTCGTCTTCTTCTTCGTCTTCTTCTTCATCTTCTTCGTCTTCTTCTTCATCTTCTTCTTCATCTTCTTCGTCTTCTTCTTCATCTTCTTCTTCATCTTCTTCTTCATCTTCTTCGTCTTCTTCTTCATCTTCTTCATCTTCTTCTTCATCTTCTTCTTCATCTTCTTCGTCTTCTTCTTCATCTTCTTCGTCTTCTTCTTCATCTTCTTCTTCGTCTTCTTCTTCGTCTTCTTCGTCTTCTTCTTCGTCTTCTTCTTCATCTTCTTCGTCTTCTTCTTCGTCTTCTTCGTCTTCTTCTTCGTCTTCTTCTCCGTCTTCTTCGTCGTCTTCTTCGTCTTCTTCTTCGTCTTCTTCTTCGTCTTCTTCGTCATCTTCTTCGTCTTCTTCTTCTTCATCTTCTTCGTCTTCTTCTTCATCTTCTTCGTCTTCTTCTTCGTCTTCTTCGTCTTCTTCTTCCTCTTCTCCTTCGTCTTCTTCGTCGTCTTCTTCGTCTTCTTCTTCGTCTTCTTCTTCGTCTTCTTCGTCTTCTTCTTCGTCTTCTTCTTCGTCTTCTTCGTCTTCTTCTTCGTCTTCTTCTTCGTCTTCTTCGTCTTCTTCTTCGTCTTCTTCGTCTTCTTCTTCGTCTCCTTCTTCGTCTTCTTCGTCTTCTTCTTCGTCTTCTTCTTCGTCTTCTTCGTCTACTTCTTCGTCTTCTTCTTCGTCTTCTTCGTCTTCTTCTTCGTCTTCTTCTTCGTCTTCTTCTTCGTCTTCGTCGTCCTCTTCTTCGTCTTCTTCTTCGTCTTCTTCGTCTTCTTCTTCGTCTTCTTCTTCGTCTTCTTCGTCTTCTTCTTCGTCTTCTTCTTCGTCTTCTTCGTCTTCTTCTTCGTCTTCTTCTTCGTCTTCTTCTTCGTCTTCTTCGTCTTCTTCTTCATCTTCTTCTTCGTCTTCTTCGTCTTCTTCTTCATCTTCTTCTTCGTCTTCTTCGTCTTCTTCTTCATCTTCTTCTTCGTCTTCTTCTTCATCTTCTTCTTCGTCTTCTTCGTCTCCTTCTTCGTCTTCTTCTTCGTCTTCTTCGTCTTCTTCTTCGTCTTCTTCTTCGTCTTCTTCGTCTTCTTCTTCGTCTTCTTCTTCGTCTTCTTCTTCGTCTTCTTCGTCTTCTTCTTCGTCTTCTTCTTCAACTTCTTCTTCGTCTTCTTCGTCTTCTTCTTCATCTTCTTCTTCATCTTCTTCGTCTTCTTCTTCATCTTCTTCTTCATCTTCTTCATCTTCTTCTTCATCTTCTTCATCTTCTACTTCATCTTCTTCTTCGTCTTCTTCTTCACCTTCTTCTTCATCTTCTTCGTCTTCTTCTTCATCTTCTTCGTCTTCTTCTTCATCTTCTTCTTCATCTTCTTCATCTTCTTCTTCATCTTCTTCTTCATCTTCTTCGTCTTCTTCTTCATCTTCTTCTTCATCTTCTTCGTCTTCTTCTTCATCTTCTTCTTCATCTTCTTCGTCTTCTTCTTCATCTTCTTCTTCATCTTCTTCGTCTTCTTCTTCATCTTCTTCTTCATCTTCTTCATCTTCTTCTTCGTCTTCTTCTTCGTCTTCTTCTTCGTCTTCTTCTTCATCTTCTTCTTCATCTTCTTCGTCTTCTTCTTCGTCTTCTTCTTCATCTTCTTCTTCGTCTTCTTCTTCATCTTCTTCTTCATCTTCTTCGTCTTCTTCTTCGTCTTCTTCTTCATCTTCTTCGTCTTCTTCTTCATCTTCTTCTTCATCTTCTTCGTCTTCTTCTTCATCTTCTTCTTCATCTTCTTCATCTTCTTCTTCATCTTCTTCGTCTTCTTCTTCATCTTCTTCTTCATCTTCTTCGTCTTCTTCTTCATCTTCTTCTTCATCTTCTTCGTCTTCTTCTTCATCTTCTTCTTCATCTTCTTCGTCTTCTTCTTCGTCTTCTTCTTCATCTTCTTCTTCATCTTCTTCGTCTTCTTCTTCGTCTTCTTCTTCATCTGCTTCTTCATCTTCTTCATCTTCTTCTTCATCTTCTTCTTCGTCTTCTTCTTCATCTTCTTCTTCATCTTCTTCGTCTTCTTCTTCATCTTCTTCGTCTTCTTCTTCATCTTCTTCTTCATCTTCTTCATCTTCTTCTTCATCTTCTTCTTCATCTTCTTCGTCTTCTTCTTCATCTTCTTCTTCATCTTCTTCGTCTTCTTCTTCATCTTCTTCTTCATCTTCTTCGTCTTCTTCTTCATCTTCTTCTTCATCTTCTTCGTCTTCTTCTTCATCTTCTTCTTCGTCTTCTTCATCTTCTTCTTCGTCTTCTTCTTCGTCTTCTTCTTCGTCTTCTTCTTCATCTTCTTCTTCATCTTCTTCGTCTTGTTCTTCGTCTTGTTCTTCGTCTTCTTCTTCGTCTTCTTCTTCATCTTCATCTTCGTCTTCTTCGTCTTCTTCTTCATCTTCTTCTTCATCTTCTTCATCTTCTTCTTCATCTTCTTCGTCTTCTTCTTCATCTTCTTCTTCATCTTCTTCGTCTTCTTCTTCATCTTCTTCTTCATCTTCTTCATCTTCTTCTTCATCTTCTTCGTCTTCTTCTTCGTCTTCTTCTTCGTCTTCATCGTCTTCTTCTTCGTCTTCTTCTTTGTCTTCTTCGTCTTCTTCTTCTTCATCTTCTTCGTCTTCTTCTTCATCTTCTTCTTCATCTTCTTCTTCATCTTCTTCGTCTTCTTCTTCGTCTTCTTCTTCATTTTCTACTTCATCTTCTTCGTCTTCTTCTTCAACTTTTTCGTCTTCTTCTTCGTCTTCTTCTTCATCTTCGTCGTCTTCTTCTTCATCTTCTTCATCTTCTTCTTCATCTTCTTCTTCGTCTTCTTTGTCTTCTTCTTCGTCTTCTTCTTCGTCTTCTTCTTCATCTTCTCCTTCATCTTCTTCGTCTTCGTCGTCTTCTTCTTCATCTTCTTCTTCATCTTCTTCGTCTTCTTCTTCGTCTTCTTCTTCATCTTCTTCGTCTTCTTCTTCATCTTCTACTTCATCTTCTTCGTCTTCTTCTTCATCTTCTTCGTCTTCTTCTTCGTCTTCTTCTTCATCTTCTTCGTCTTCTTCTTCATCTTCTTCATCTTCTTCTTCATCTTCTTCTTCGTCTTCTTCGTCTTCTTCTTCATCTTCTTCGTCTTCTTCTTCGTCTTCTTCTTCATCTTCTTCGTCTTCTTCTTCATCTTCTTCGTCTTCTTCTTCGTCTTCTTCGTCTTCTTCTTCCTCTTCTTCTTCGTCTTCTTCATCTTCTTCTTCGTCTTCTTCTTCGTCTTCTTCTTCGTCTTCTTCGTCTTCTTCGTCGTCTTCTTCGTCGTCTTCTTCGTCGTCTTCTTCGTCTCCTTCTTCGTCTTCTTCTTCATCTTCTTCGTCTTCTTCTTCGTCTTCTTCTTCATCTTCTTCGTCTTCTTCTTCATCTTCTTCTTCATCTTCTTCGTCTTCTTCTTCATCTTCTTCTTCATCTTCTTCTTCATCTTCTTCGTCTTCTTCTTCATCTTCTTCGTCTTCTTCTTCATCTTCTTCTTCATCTTCTTCGTCTTCTTCTTCATCTTCTTCGTCTTCTTCTTCATCTTCTTCTTCGTCTTCTTCTTCGTCTTCTTCGTCTTCTTCTTCGTCTTCTTCTTCATCTTCTTCGTCTTCTTCTTCGTCTTCTTCGTCTTCTTCTTCGTCTTCTTCTCCGTCTTCTTCGTCGTCTTCTTCGTCTTCTTCGTCGTCTTCTTCTTCGTCTTCTTCGTCATCTTCGTCGTCTTCTTCTTCTTCATCTTCTTCGTCTTCTTCTTCATCTTCTTCGTCTTCTTCTTCGTCTTCTTCGTCTTCTTCGTCCTCTTCTCCTTCGTCTTCTTCGTCGTCTTCTTCGTCTTCTTCTTCGTCTTCTTCTTCGTCTTCTTCGTCTTCTTCTTCGTCTTCTTCTTCGTCTTCTTCTTCGTCTTCTTCGTCTTCTTCTTCGTCTTCTTCTTCGTCTTCTTCGTCTTCTTCTTCGTCTTCTTCGTCTTCTTCTTCGTCTCCTTCTTCGTCTTCTTCGTCTTCTTCTTCGTCTTCTTCTTCGTCTTCTTCGTCTACTTCTTCGTCTTCTTCTTCGTCTTCTTCGTCTTCTTCTTCGTCTTCTTCTTCGTCTTCTTCTTCGTCTTCGTCGTCCTCTTCTTCGTCTTCTTCTTCGTCTTCTTCGTCTTCTTCTTCGTCTTCTTCTTCGTCTTCTTCGTCTTCTTCTTCGTCTTCTTCTTCGTCTTCTTCTTCGTCTTCTTCGTCTTCTTCTTCATCTTCTTCTTCGTCTTCTTCGTCTTCTTCTTCATCTTCTTCTTCGTCTTCTTCGTCTTCTTCTTCATCTTCTTCTTCGTCTTCTTCTTCATCTTCTTCTTCGTCTTCTTCGTCTCCTTCTTCGTCTTCTTCTTCGTCTTCTTCGTCTTCTTCTTCGTCTTCTTCTTCGTCTTCTTCGTCTTCTTCTTCGTCTTCTTCTTCGTCTTCTTCTTCGTCTTCTTCGTCTTCTTCTTCGTCTTCTTCTTCAACTTCTTCTTCGTCTTCTTCGTCTTCTTCTTCATCTTCTTCTTCATCTTCTTCGTCTTCTTCTTCATCTTCTTCTTCATCTTCTTCATCTTCTTCTTCATCTTCTTCATCTTCTACTTCATCTTCTTCTTCGTCTTCTTCTTCACCTTCTTCTTCATCTTCTTCGTCTTCTTCTTCATCTTCTTCGTCTTCTTCTTCATCTTCTTCTTCATCTTCTTCATCTTCTTCTTCATCTTCTTCTTCATCTTCTTCGTCTTCTTCTTCATCTTCTTCTTCATCTTCTTCGTCTTCTTCTTCATCTTCTTCTTCATCTTCTTCGTCTTCTTCTTCATCTTCTTCTTCATCTTCTTCGTCTTCTTCTTCATCTTCTTCTTCATCTTCTTCATCTTCTTCTTCGTCTTCTTCTTCGTCTTCTTCTTCGTCTTCTTCTTCATCTTCTTCTTCATCTTCTTCGTCTTCTTCTTCGTCTTCTTCTTCATCTTCTTCTTCGTCTTCTTCTTCATCTTCTTCTTCATCTTCTTCGTCTTCTTCTTCATCTTCTTCTTCATCTTCTTCGTCTTCTTCTTCATCTTCTTCTTCATCTTCTTCGTCTTCTTCTTCATCTTCTTCTTCATCTTCTTCAT
>NW_027590171.1:880000-915000 GCF_964213995.1 Mustelus asterias
ATCTTCTTCTTCATCTTCTTCGTCTTCTTCTTCATCTTCTTCTTCATCTTCTTCGTCTTCTTCTTCATCTTCTTCTTCATCTTCTTCATCTTCTTCTTCATCTTCTTCGTCTTCTTCTTCGTCTTCTTCTTCGTCTTCATCGTCTTCTTCTTCGTCTTCTTCTTTGTCTTCTTCGTCTTCTTCTTCTTCATCTTCTTCGTCTTCTTCTTCATCTTCTTCTTCATCTTCTTCTTCATCTTCTTCGTCTTCTTCTTCGTCTTCTTCTTCATTTTCTACTTCATCTTCTTCGTCTTCTTCTTCAACTTTTTCGTCTTCTTCTTCGTCTTCTTCTTCATCTTCGTCGTCTTCTTCTTCATCTTCTTCATCTTCTTCTTCATCTTCTTCTTCGTCTTCTTTGTCTTCTTCTTCGTCTTCTTCTTCGTCTTCTTCTTCATCTTCTTCTTCATCTTCTTCGTCTTCGTCGTCTTCTTCTTCATCTTCTTCTTCATCTTCTTCGTCTTCTTCTTCGTCTTCTTCTTCATCTTCTTCGTCTTCTTCTTCATCTTCTACTTCATCTTCTTCGTCTTCTTCTTCATCTTCTTCGTCTTCTTCTTCGTCTTCTTCTTCATCTTCTTCGTCTTCTTCTTCATCTTCTTCATCTTCTTCTTCATCTTCTTCTTCGTCTTCTTCGTCTTCTTCTTCATCTTCTTCGTCTTCTTCTTCGTCTTCTTCTTCATCTTCTTCGTCTTCTTCTTCATCTTCTTCGTCTTCTTCTTCGTCTTCTTCGTCTTCTTCTTCCTCTTCTTCTTCGTCTTCTTCATCTTCTTCTTCGTCTTCTTCTTCGTCTTCTTCTTCGTCTTCTTCTTCGTCTTCTTCTTCGTCTTCTTCGTCTTCTTCGTCGTCTTCTTCGTCGTCTTCTTCGTCTTCTTCTTCGTCTTCTTCGTCGTCTTCTTCGTCTCCTTCTTCGTCTTCTTCTTCATCTTCTTCGTCTTCTTCTTCGTCTTCTTCTTCATCTTCTTCGTCTTCTTCTTCATCTTCTTCTTCATCTTCTTCGTCTTCTTCTTCATCTTCTTCGTCTTCTTCTTCGTCTTCTTCTTCATCTTCTTCTTCATCTTCTTCTTCATCTTCTTCGTCTTCTTCTTCATCTTCTTCGTCTTCTTCTTCATCTTCTTCGTCTTTTTCTTCATCTTCTTCTTCGTCTTCTTCTTCGTCTTCTTCGTCTTCTTCTTCATCTTCTTCTTCATCTTCTTCGTCTTCTTCGTCTTCTTCTTCATCTTCGTCTTCTTCTTCGTCTTCTTCTTCATCTTCTTCTTCATCTTCTTCATCTTCTTCTTCGTCTTCTTCTTCGTCTTCTTCTTCGTCTTCTTCTTCGTCTTCTTCTTCGTCTTCTTCGTCTTCTTCGTCGTCTTCTTCCTCGTCTTCTTCGTCGTCTTCTTCGTCTCCTTCTTCGTCTTCTTCTTCATCTTCTTCGTCTTCTTCTTCGTCTTCTTCTTCATCTTCTTCGTCTTCTTCTTCATCTTCTTCTTCATCTTCTTCGTCTTCTTCTTCATCTTCTTCGTCTTCTTCTTCGTCTTCTTCTTCATCTTCTTCTTCATCTTCTTCTTCATCTTCTTCGTCTTCTTCTTCATCTTCTTCGTCTTCTTCTTCATCTTCTTCTTCATCTTCTTCGTCTTCTTCTTCATCTTCTTCGTCTTCTTCTTCATCTTCTTCTTCGTCTTCTTCTTCGTCTTCTTCGTCTTCTTCTTCGTCTTCTTCTTCATCTTCTTCGTCTTCTTCTTCGTCTTCTTCGTCTTCTTCTTCGTCTTCTTCTCCGTCTTCTTCGTCGTCTTCTTCGTCTTCTTCTTCGTCTTCTTCTTCGTCTTCTTCGTCTTCTTCTTCGTCTTCTTCTTCTTCATCTTCTTCGTCTTCTTCTTCATCTTCTTCGTCTTCTTCTTCGTCTTCTTCGTCTTCTTCTTCCTCTTCTCCTTCGTCTTCTTCGTCGTCTTCTTCGTCTTCTTCTTCGTCTTCTTCTTCGTCTTCTTCGTCTTCTTCTTCGTCTTCTTCTTCGTCTTCTTCTTCGTCTTCTTCGTCTTCTTCTTCGTCTTCTTCTTCGTCTTCTTCGTCTTCTTCTTCGTCTTCTTCGTCTTCTTCTTCGTCTCCTTCTTCGTCTTCTTCGTCTTCTTCTTCGTCTTCTTCTTCGTCTTCTTCGTCTACTTCTTCGTCTTCTTCTTCGTCTTCTTCGTCTTCTTCTTCGTCTTCTTCTTCGTCTTCTTCTTCGCCTTCGTCGTCCTCTTCTTCGTCTTCTTCTTCGTCTTCTTCGTCTTCTTCTTCGTCTTCTTCTTCGTCTTCTTCGTCTTCTTCTTCGTCTTCTTCTTCGTCTTCTTCGTCTTCTTCTTCGTCTTCTTCTTCGTCTTCTTCTTCGTCTTCTTCGTCTTCTTCTTCATCTTCTTCTTCGTCTTCTTCGTCTTCTTCTTCATCTTCTTCTTCGTCTTCTTCGTCTTCTTCTTCATCTTCTTCTTCGTCTTCTTCTTCATCTTCTTCTTCGTCTTCTTCGTCTCCTTCTTCGTCTTCTTCTTCGTCTTCTTCGTCTTCTTCTTCGTCTTCTTCTTCGTCTTCTTCGTCTTCTTCTTCGTCTTCTTCTTCGTCTTCTTCTTCGTCTTCTTCGTCTACTTCTTCGTCTTCTTCTTCAACTTCTTCTTCGTCTTCTTCGTCTTCTTCTTCATCTTCTTCTTCATCTTCTTCGTCTTCTTCTTCATCTTCTTCTTCGTCATCTTCTTCATCTTCTTCTTCGTCTACTTCGTCTTCTTCCTCGTCTTCTTCTTCATCTTCTTCTTCATCTTCTTCTTCATCTTCTTCGTCTTCTTCTTCATCTTCTTCTTCATCTTCTTCGTCTTCTTCTTCATCTTCTTCTTCATCTTCTTCATCTTCTTCTTCATCTTCTTCATCTTCTACTTCATCTTCTTCTTCGTCTTCTTCTTCACCTTCTTCTTCATCTTCTTCGTCTTCTTCTTCATCTTCTTCGTCTTCTTCTTCATCTTCTTCTTCATCTTCTTCATCTTCTTCTTCATCTTCTTCTTCATCTTCTTCGTCTTCTTCTTCATCTTCTTCTTCATCTTCTTCGTCTTCTTCTTCATCTTCTTCTTCATCTTCTTCGTCTTCTTCTTCATCTTCTTCTTCATCTTCTTCGTCTTCTTCTTCATCTTCTTCTTCATCTTCTTCATCTTCTTCTTCGTCTTCTTCTTCGTCTTCTTCTTCGTCTTCTTCTTCATCTTCTTCTTCATCTTCTTCGTCTTCTTCTTCGTCTTCTTCTTCATCTTCTTCTTCGTCTTCTTCTTCATCTTCTTCTTCATCTTCTTCGTCTTCTTCTTCATCTTCTTCTTCATCTTCTTCGTCTTCTTCTTCATCTTCTTCTTCATCTTCTTCGTCTTCTTCTTCATCTTCTTCTTCATCTTCTTCATCTTCTTCTTCATCTTCTTCGTCTTCTTCTTCATCTTCTTCTTCATCTTCTTCTTCATCTTCTTCTTCATCTTCTTCGTCTTCTTCTTCATCTTCTTCTTCATCTTCTTCGTCTTCTTCTTCGTCTTCTTCTTCATCTTCTTCTTCATCTTCTTCGTCTTCTTCTTCGTCTTCTTCTTCATCTGCTTCTTCATCTTCTTCGTCTTCTTCTTCATCTTCTTCTTCATCTTCTCCGTCTTCTTCTTCGTCTTCTTCTTCGTCTTCTTCATCTTCTTCTTCGTCTTCTTCTTCGTCTTCTTCTTCGTCTTCTTCTTCATCTTCTTCGTCTTCTTCTTCGTCTTCTTCTTCGTCTTCTTCTTCGTCTTCTTCATCTTCTTCGTCTTCTTCTTCGTCTTCTTCTTCATCTTCTTCTTCATCTTCTTCGTCTTCTTCTTCATCTTCTTCTTCATCTTCTTCGTCTTCTTCTTCATCTTCTTCTTCATCTTCTTCGTCTTCTTCTTCATCTTCTTCTTCATCTTCTTCATCTTCTTCATCATCTTCTTCGTCTTCTTCTTCATCTTCTTCTTCATCTTCTTCGTCTTCTTCTTCATCTTCTTCTTCATCTTCTTCGTCTTCTTCTTCATCTTCTTCTTCATCTTCTTCGTCTTCTTCTTCATCTTCTTCTTCATCTTCTTCATCTTCTTCTTCATCTTCTTCGTCTTCTTCTTCGTCTTCTTCTTCATCTTCTTCGTCTTCTTCTTCATCTTCTTCTTCATCTTCTTCGTCTTGTTCTTCATCTTCTTCTTCATCTTCTTCTTCATCTTCTTCGTCTTCTTCTTCATCTTCTTCTTCATCTTCTTCGTCTTCTTCTTCATCTTCTTCTTCATCTTCTTCATCTTCGTCTTCATCTTCTTCTCCATCTTCTTCTTCATCTTCATCTTCTTCATCTTCTTCATCTTCTTCTTCATCTTCTTCGTCTTCTTCTTCATCTTCTTCTTCGTCCTCTTCGTCGTCTTCATCTTCTTCTTCATCTTCTTCGTCTTCTTCTTCATCTTCTTCTTCATCTTCTTCGTCTTCTTCTTCATCTTCTTCTTCAGCTTCTTCGTCTTCTTCTTCATCTTCTTCTTCATCTTCTTCGTCTTCTTCTTCGTCTTCTTCTTCATCTTCTTCTTCATCTTCATCTTCTTCGTCTTCTTCTTCATCTTCTTCTTGATCTTCTTCATCTTCTTCTTCATCTTCTTCTTCATCTTCTTCATCTTCTTCTTCATCTTCTTCTTCATCTTCATCTTCTTCGTCTTCTTCTTCGTCTTCTTCTTCGTCTTCTTCGTCTTCTTCTTCATCTTCTTCTTCATCTTCTTCGTCTTCTTCTTCGTCTTCTTCTTTGTCTTCTTCTTCGTCTTCTTCGTCTTCTTCTTCATCTTCTTCTTCGTCTTCTTCGTCTTCTTCTTCGTCTTCTTCTTTGTCTTGTTCTTCGTCTTCTTCGTCTTCTTCTTCGTCTTCTTCTTCATCTTCTTCATCTTCTTCTTCATCTTCTTCGTCTTCTTCTTCGTCTTCTTCTTCGTCTTCTTCTTCGTCTTCTTCTTCATCTTCTTCTTCATCTTCTTCGTCTTCTTCTTCATCTTCTTCTTCATCTTCTTCGTCTTCTTCTTCATCTTCTTCTTCATCTTCTTCTTCATCTTCTTCTTCATCTTCTTCATCTTCATCTTCTTCATCTTCTTCTTCATCTTCTTCTTCATCTTCTTCGTCTTCTTCTTCATCTTCTTCTTCATCTTCTTCGTCTTCTTCTTCATCTTCTTCTTCATCTTCTTCGTCTTCTTCTTCATCTTCTTCTTCATCTTCTTCGTCTTCTTCTTCATCTTCTTCTTCATCTTCTTCATCTTCTTCTTCGTCTTCTTCTTCGTCTTCTTCGTCTTCTTCTTCATCTTCTTCTTCATCTTCTTCGTCTTCTTCTTCGTCTTCTTCTTCATCTTCTTCTTCGTCTTCTTCTTCATCTTCTTCTTCATCTTCTTCGTCTTCTTCTTCATCTTCTTCTTCATCTTCTTCGTCTTCTTCTTCATCTTCTTCTTCATCTTCTTCTTCATCTTCTTCTTCATCTTCTTCATCTTCTTCTTCATCTTCTTCTTCGTCTTCTTCTTCATCTTCTTCTTCATCTTCTTCGTCTTCTTCTTCATCTTCTTCGTCTTCTTCTTCATCTTCTTCTTCATCTTCTTCATCTTCTTCTTCATCTTCTTCTTCATCTTCTTCGTCTTCTTCTTCATCTTCTTCTTCATCTTCTTCGTCTTCTTCTTCATCTTCTTCTTCATCTTCTTCGTCTTCTTCTTCATCTTCTTCTTCATCTTCTTCGTCTTCTTCTTCATCTTCTTCTTCGTCTTCTTCATCTTCTTCTTCGTCTTCTTCTTCGTCTTCTTCTTCGTCTTCTTCTTCATCTTCTTCTTCATCTTCTTCATCTTGTTCTTCATCTTCTTCTTCATCTTCTTCGTCTTCTTCTTCATCTTCTTCTTCGTCTTCTTCATCTTCTTCTTCGTCTTCTTCTTCGTCTTCTTCTTCGTCTTCTTCTTCATCTTCTTCTTCATCTTCTTCGTCTTGTTCTTCGTCTTCTTCTTCGTCTTCTTCTTCGTCTTCTTCTTCATCTTCATCTTCGTCTTCTTCGTCTTCTTCTTCATCTTCTTCTTCATCTTCTTCATCTTCTTCTTCATCTTCTTCGTCTTCTTCTTCATCTTCTTCTTCATCTTCTTCGTCTTCTTCTTCATCTTCTTCTTCATCTTCTTCATCTTCTTCTTCATCTTCTTCGTCTTCTTCTTCGTCTTCTTCTTCGTCTTCATCGTCTTCTTCTTCGTCTTCTTCTTTGTCTTCTTCGTCTTCTTCTTCTTCATCTTCTTCGTCTTCTTCTTCATCTTCTTCTTCATCTTCTTCTTCATCTTCTTCGTCTTCTTCTTCGTCTTCTTCTTCATTTTCTACTTCATCTTCTTCGTCTTCTTCTTCAACTTTTTCGTCTTCTTCTTCGTCTTCTTCTTCATCTTCGTCGTCTTCTTCTTCATCTTCTTCATCTTCTTCTTCATCTTCTTCTTCGTCTTCTTTGTCTTCTTCTTCGTCTTCTTCTTCGTCTTCTTCTTCATCTTCTTCTTCATCTTCTTCGTCTTCGTCGTCTTCTTCTTCATCTTCTTCTTCATCTTCTTCGTCTTCTTCTTCGTCTTCTTCTTCATCTTCTTCGTCTTCTTCTTCATCTTCTACTTCATCTTCTTCGTCTTCTTCTTCATCTACTTCGTCTTCTTCTTCGTCTTCTTCTTCATCTTCTTCGTCTTCTTCTTCATCTTCTTCATCTTCTTCTTCATCTTCTTCTTCGTCTTCTTCGTCTTCTTCTTCATCTTCTTCGTCTTCTTCTTCGTCTTCTTCTTCATCTTCTTCGTCTTCTTCTTCATCTTCTTCGTCTTCTTCTTCGTCTTCTTCGTCTTCTTCTTCCTCTTCTTCTTCGTCTTCTTCATCTTCTTCTTCGTCTTCTTCTTCGTCTTCTTCTTCGTCTTCTTCTTCGTCTTCTTCGTCTTCTTCGTCGTCTTCTTCGTCGTCTTCTTCGTCTTCTTCTTCGTCTTCTTCGTCGTCTTCTTCGTCTCCTTCTTCGTCTTCTTCTTCATCTTCTTCGTCTTCTTCTTCGTCTTCTTCTTCATCTTCTTCGTCTTCTTCTTCATCTTCTTCTTCATCTTCTTCGTCTTCTTCTTCATCTTCTTCGTCTTCTTCTTCGTCTTCTTCTTCATCTTCTTCTTCATCTTCTTCTTCATCTTCTTCGTCTTCTTCTTCATCTTCTTCGTCTTCTTCTTCATCTTCTTCGTCTTCTTCTTCATCTTCTTCTTCGTCTTCTTCTTCGTCTTCTTCGTCTTCTTCTTCATCTTCTTCTTCATCTTCTTCGTCTTCTTCGTCTTCTTCTTCATCTTCGTCTTCTTCTTCGTCTTCTTCTTCATCTTCTTCTTCATCTTCTTCATCTTCTTCTTCGTCTTCTTCTTCGTCTTCTTCTTCATCTTCTTCTTCATCTTCTTCGTCTTCTTCTTCATCTTCTACTTCATCTTCTTCATCTTCTTCTTCATCTTCTTCATCTTCTTCTTCATCTTCTTCTTCGTCTTCTTCTTCATCTTCTTCTTCATCTTCTTCGTCTTCTTCTTCATCTTCTTCGTCTTCTTCTTCTTCATCTTCTTCATCTTCTTCTTCATCTTCTTCTTCATCTTCTTCGTCTTCTTCTTCATCTTCTTCTTCATCTTCTTCGTCTTCTTCTTCATCTTCCTCTTCATCTTCTTCGTCTTCTTCGTCTTCTTCTTCATCTTCGTCTTCTTCTTCGTCTTCTTCTTCATCTTCTTCTTCATCTTCCTCATCTTCTTCTTCGTCTTCTTCTTCGTCTTCTTCTTCATCTTCTTCTTCATCTTCTTCGTCTTCTTCTTCATCTTCTTCTTCATCTTCTTCATCTTCTTCTTCATCTTCTTCATCTTCTTCTTCATCTTCTTCTTCGTCTTCTTCTTCATCTTCTTCTTCATCTTCTTCGTCTTCTTCTTCATCTTCTTCGTCTTCTTCTTCTTCATCTTCTTCATCTTCTTCTTCATCTTCTTCTTCATCTTCTTCGTCTTCTTCTTCATCTTCTTCTTCATCTTCTTCGTCTTCTTCTTCATCTTCTTCTTCATCTTCTTCGTCTTCTTCTTCATCTTCTTCTTCATCTTCTTCGTCTTCTTCTTCGTCTTCTTCTTCATCTTCTTCTTCGTCTTCTTCTTCATCTTCTTCATCTTCTTCGTCTTCTTCTTCATCTTCTTCTTCATCTTCTTCGTCTTCTTCTTCATCTTCTTCTTCATCTTCTTCTTCATCTTCTTCTTCATCTTCTTCATCTTCTTCTTCATCTTCTTCTTCGTCTTCTTCTTCATCTTCTTCTTCATCTTCTTCGTCTTCTTCTTCATCTTCTTCGTCTTCTTCTTCATCTTCTTCTTCATCTTCTTCATCTTCTTCTTCATCTTCTTCTTCATCTTCTTCGTCTTCTTCTTCATCTTCTTCTTCATCTTCTTCGTCTTCTTCTTCATCTTCTTCTTCATCTTCTTCGTCTTCTTCTTCATCTTCTTCTTCATCTTCTTCGTCTTCTTCTTCATCTTCTTCTTCGTCTTCTTCATCTTCTTCTTCGTCTTCTTCTTCGTCTTCTTCTTCGTCTTCTTCTTCATCTTCTTCTTCATCTTCTTCGTCTTGTTCTTCATCTTCTTCTTCATCTTCTTCGTCTTCTTCTTCATCTTCTTCTTCGTCTTCTTCGTCTTCTTCTTCGTCTTCTTCTTCGTCTTCTTCTTCGTCTTCTTCTTCATCTTCTTCTTCATCTTCTTCGTCTTCTTCTTCGTCTTCTTCTTCGTCTTCTTCTTCGTCTTCTTCTTCATCTTCATCTTCGTCTTCTTCGTCTTCTTCTTCATCTTCTTCTTCATCTTCTTCATCTTCTTCTTCATCTTCTTCGTCTTCTTCTTCATCTTCTTCTTCATCTTCTTCGTCTTCTTCTTCATCTTCTTCTTCATCTTCTTCATCTTCTTCTTCATCTTCTTCGTCTTCTTCTTCGTCTTCTTCTTCGTCTTCATCGTCTTCTTCTTCGTCTTCTTCTTTGTCTTCTTCGTCTTCTTCTTCTTCATCTTCTTCGTCTTCTTCTTCATCTTCTTCTTCATCTTCTTCTTCATCTTCTTCGTCTTCTTCTTCGTCTTCTTCTTCATTTTCTACTTCATCTTCTTCGTCTTCTTCTTCAACTTTTTCGTCTTCTTCTTCGTCTTCTTCTTCATCTTCGTCGTCTTCTTCTTCATCTTCTTCATCTTCTTCTTCATCTTCTTCTTCGTCTTCTTTGTCTTCTTCTTCGTCTTCTTCTTCGTCTTCTTCTTCATCTTCTTCTTCATCTTCTTCGTCTTCGTCGTCTTCTTCTTCATCTTCTTCTTCATCTTCTTCGTCTTCTTCTTCGTCTTCTTCTTCATCTTCTTCGTCTTCTTCTTCATCTTCTACTTCATCTTCTTCGTCTTCTTCTTCATCTTCTTCGTCTTCTTCTTCGTCTTCTTCTTCATCTTCTTCGTCTTCTTCTTCATCTTCTTCATCTTCTTCTTCATCTTCTTCTTCGTCTTCTTCGTCTTCTTCTTCATCTTCTTCGTCTTCTTCTTCGTCTTCTTCTTCATCTTCTTCGTCTTCTTCTTCATCTTCTTCGTCTTCTTCTTCGTCTTCTTCGTCTTCTTCTTCCTCTTCTTCTTCGTCTTCTTCATCTTCTTCTTCGTCTTCTTCTTCGTCTTCTTCTTCGTCTTCTTCTTCGTCTTCTTCTTCGTCTTCTTCGTCTTCTTCGTCGTCTTCTTCGTCGTCATCTTCGTCTTCTTCTTCGTCTTCTTCGTCGTCTTCTTCGTCTCCTTCTTCGTCTTCTTCTTCATCTTCTTCGTCTTCTTCTTCGTCTTCTTCTTCATCTTCTTCGTCATCTTCTTCATCTTCTTCTTCATCTTCTTCGTCTTCTTCTTCATCTTCTTCGTCTTCTTCTTCGTCTTCTTCTTCATCTTCTTCTTCATCTTCTTCTTCATCTTCTTCGTCTTCTTCTTCATCTTCTTCGTCTTCTTCATCTTCTTCGTCTTCTTCTTCATCTTCTTCTTCGTCTTCTTTTTCGTCTTCTTCGTCTTCTTCTTCGTCTTCTTCTTCATCTTCTTCGTCTTCTTCTTCATCTTCTTCGTCTTCTTCTTCATCTTCTTCTTCATCTTCTTCATCTTCTTCTTCATCTTCTTCTTCATCTTCTTCGTCTTCTTCTTCATCTTCTTCTTCATCTTCTTCGTCTTCTTCTTCATCTTCTTCTTCATCTTCTTCGTCTTCTTCTTCATCTTCTTCTTCATCTTCTTCGTCTTCTTCTTCATCTTCTTCTTCATCTTCTTCATCTTCTTCTTCGTCTTCTTCTTCGTCTTCTTCTTCGTCTTCTTCTTCATCTTCTTCTTCATCTTCTTCGTCTTCTTCTTCGTCTTCTTCTTCATCTTCTTCTTCGTCTTCTTCTTCATCTTCTTCTTCATCTTCATCTTCTTCGTCTTCTTCGTCATCTTCTTCTTCATCTTCTTCGTCTTCTTCTTCATCTTCTTCTTCATCTTCTTCGTCTTCTTCTTCATCTTCTTCTTCATCTTCTTCATCTTCTTCTTCATCTTCTTCGTCTTCTTCTTCATCTTCTTCTTCATCTTCTTCGTCTTCTTCTTCATCTTCTTCTTCATCTTCTTCGTCTTCTTCTTCATCTTCTTCTTCATCTTCTTCGTCTTCTTCTTCGTCTTCTTCTTCATCTTCTTCTTCATCTTCTTCGTCTTCTTCTTCGTCTTCTTCTTCATCTGCTTCTTCATCTTCTTCGTCTTCTTCTTCATCTTCTTCTTCATCTTCTCCGTCTTCTTCTTCGTCTTCTTCTTCGTCTTCTTCGTCTTCTTCTTCGTCTTCTTCTTCGTCTTCTTCTTCGTCTTCTTCTTCATCTTCTTCGTCTTCTTCTTCGTCTTCTTCTTCGTCTTCTTCTTCGTCTTCTTCATCTTCTTCGTCTTCTTCTTCGTCTTCTTCTTCATCTTCTTCTTCATCTTCTTCGTCTTCTTCTTCATCTTCTTCTTCATCTTCTTTGTCTTCTTCTTCATCTTCTTCTTCATCTTCTTCGTCTTCTTCTTCATCTTCTTCTTCATCTTCTTCATCTTCTTCTTCATCTTCTTCGTCTTCTTCTTCATCTTCTTCTTCATCTTCTTCATCTTCTTCTTCATCTTCTTCTTCATCTTCTTCGTCTTCTTCTTCATCTTCTTCTTCATCTTCTTCGTCTTCTTCTTCATCTTCTTCTTCATCTTCTTCATCTTCTTCTTCATCTTCTTCGTCTTCTTCTTCGTCTTCTTCTTCATCTTCTTCGTCTTCTTCTTCATCTTCTTCATCTTCTTCGTCTTGTTCTTCATCTTCTTCTTCATCTTCTTCTTCATCTTCTTCGTCTTCTTCTTCATCTTCTTCTTCATCTTCTTCGTCTTCTTCTTCATCTTCTTCTTCATCTTCTTCATCTTCGTCTTCATCTTCTTCTCCATCTTCTTCTTCATCTTCATCTTCTTCATCTTCTTCATCTTCTTCTTCATCTTCTTCGTCTTCTTCTTCATCTTCTTCTTCGTCCTCTTCGTCGTCTTCATCTTCTTCTTCATCTTCTTCGTCTTCTTCTTCATCTTCTTCTTCATCTTCTTCGTCTTCTTCTTCGTCTTCTTCTTCATCTTCTTCGTCTTCTTCTTCATCTTCTTCTTCATCTTCTTCGTCTTCTTCTTCGTCTTCTTCTTCATCTTCTTCTTCATCTTCTTCGTCTTCTTCTTCATCTTCTTCTTGATCTTCTTCATCTTCTTCTTCATCTTCTTCTTCATCTTCTTCATCTTCTTCTTCATCTTCTTCTTCATCTTCATCTTCTTCGTCTTCTTCTTCGTCTTCTTCTTCGTCTTCTTCGTCTTCTTCTTCATCTTCTTCATCTTCTTTGTCTTCTTCTTCGTCTTCTTCTTTGTCTTCTTCTTCGTCTTCTTCGTCTTCTTCTTCATCTTCTTCTTCGTCTTCTTCGTCTTCTTCTTCGTCTTCTTCTTTGTCTTCTACTTCGTCTTCTTCGTCTTCTTCTTCGTCTTCTTCTTCATCTTCTTCATCTTCTTCTTCATCTTCTTCGTCTTCTTCTTCGTCTTCTTCTTTGTCTTCTTCTTTGTCTTCTTCTTCATCTTCTTCTTCATCTTCTTCGTCTTCTTCTTCATCTTCTTCTTCATCTTCTTCGTCTTCTTCTTCATCTTCTTCTTCATCTTCTTCTTCATCTTCTTCATCTTCATCTTCTTCATCTTCTTCTTCATCTTCTTCTTCATCTTCTTCGTCTTCTTCTTCATCTTCTTCATCTTCTTCGTCTTCTTCTTCATCTTCTTCTTCATCTTCTTCGTCTTCTTCTTCATCTTCTTCTTCATCTTCTTCGTCTTCTTCTTCATCTTCTTCTTCATCTTCTTCATCTTCTTCTTCGTCTTCTTCTTCGTCTTCTTCATCTTCTTCTTCATCTTCTTCTTCATCTTCTTCGTCTTCTTCTTCATCTTCTTCTTCATCTTCTTCGTCTTCTTCTTCATCTTCTTCTTCATCTTCTTCGTCTTCTTCCTCATCTTCTTCTTCGTCTTCTTCTTCGTCTTCTTCTTCATCTTCTTCTTCATCTTCTTCGTCTTCTTCTTCATCTTCTTCTTCATCTTCTTCATCTTCTTCTTCATCTTCTTCATCTTCTTCTTCATCTTCTTCTTCGTCTTCTTCTTCATCTTCTTCTTCATCTTCTTCGTCTTCTTCTTCATCTTCTTCGTCTTCTTCTTCTTCAACTTCTTCATCTTCTTCTTCATCTTCTTCTTCATCTTCTTCGTCTTCTTCTTCATCTTCTTCTTCATCTTCTTCGTCTTCTTCTTCATCTTCTTCTTCATCTTCTTCGTCTTCTTCTTCATCTTCTTCTTCATCTTCTTCGTCTTCTTCTTCGTCTTCTTCTTCATCTTCTTCTTCGTCTTCTTCTTCATCTTCTTCTTCATCTTCTTCGTCTTCTTCTTCATCTTCTTCTTCATCTTCTTCGTCTTCTTCTTCATCTTCTTCTTCATCTTCTTCTTCATCTTCTTCTTCATCTTCTTCATCTTCTTCTTCATCTTCTTCTTCGTCTTCTTCTTCATCTTCTTCTTCATCTTCTTCGTCTTCTTCTTCATCTTCTTCGTCTTCTTCTTCATCTTCTTCTTCATCTTCTTCATCTTCTTCTTCATCTTCTTCTTCATCTTCTTCGTCTTCTTCTTCATCTTCTTCTTCATCTTCTTCGTCTTCTTCTTCATCTTCTTCTTCATCTTCTTCGTCTTCTTCTTCATCTTCTTCTTCATCTTCTTCGTCTTCTTCTTCATCTTCTTCTTTGTCTTCTTCATCTTCTTCTTCGTCTTCTTCTTCGTCTTCTTCTTCGTCTTCTTCTTCATCTTCTTCTTCATCTTCTTCGTCTTGTTCTTCATCTTCTTCTTCATCTTCTTCGTCTTCTTCTTCATCTTCTTCTTCGTCTTCTTCGTCTTCTTCTTCGTCTTCTTCTTCGTCTTCTTCTTCGTCTTCTTCTTCATCTTCTTCGTCTTCTTCTTCGTCTTCTTCTTCGTCTTCTTCTTCGTCTTCTTCTTCGTCTTCATCTTCGTCTTCTTCGTCTTCTTCTTCATCTTCTTCTTCATCTTCTTCATCTTCTTCTTCATCTTCTTCGTCTTCTTCTTCATCTTCTTCTTCATCTTCTTCGTCTTCTTCTTCATCTTCTTCTTCATCTTCTTCATCTTCTTCTTCATCTTCTTCGTCTTCTTCTTCGTCTTCTTCTTCGTCTTCATCGTCTTCTTCTTCGTCTTCTTCTTTGTCTTCTTCGTCTTCTTCTTCTTCATCTTCTTCGTCTACTTCTTCATCTTCTTCTTCATCTTCTTCTTCATCTTCTTCGTCTTCTTCTTCGTCTTCTTCTTCATTTTCTACTTCATCTTCTTCGTCTTCTTCTTCAACTTTTTCGTCTTCTTCTTCGTCTTCTTCTTCATCTTCGTCGTCTTCTTCTTCATCTTCTTCATCTTCTTCTTCATCTTCTTCTTCGTCTTCTTTGTCTTCTTCTTCGTCTTCTTCTTCGTCTTCTTCTTCATCTTCTTCTTCATCTTCTTCGTCTTCGTCGTCTTCTTCTTCATCTTCTTCTTCATCTTCTTCGTCTTCTTCTTCGTCTTCTTCTTCATCTTCTTCGTCTTCTTCTTCATCTTCTACTTCATCTTCTTCGTCTTCTTCTTCATCTTCTTCGTCTTCTTCTTCGTCTTCTTCTTCATCTTCTTCGTCTTCTTCTTCATCTTCTTCATCTTCTTCTTCATCTTCTTCTTCGTCTTCTTCGTCTTCTTCTTCATCTTCTTCGTCTTCTTCTTCGTCTTCTTCTTCATCTTCTTCGTCTTCTTCTTCATCTTCTTCGTCTTCTTCTTCGTCTTCTTCGTCTTCTTCTTCCTCTTCTTCTTCGTCTTCTTCATCTTCTTCTTCGTCTTCTTCTTCGTCTTCTTCTTCGTCTTCTTCTTCGTCTTCTTCTTCGTCTTCTTCGTCTTCTTCGTCGTCTTCTTCGTCGTCATCTTCGTCTTCTTCTTCGTCTTCTTCGTCGTCTTCTTCGTCTCCTTCTTCGTCTTCTTCTTCATCTTCTTCGTCTTCTTCTTCGTCTTCTTCTTCATCTCCTTCGTCATCTTCTTCATCTTCTTCTTCATCTTCTTCGTCTTCTTCTTCATCTTCTTCGTCTTCTTCTTCGTCTTCTTCTTCATCTTCTTCTTCATCTTCTTCTTCATCTTCTTCGTCTTCTTCTTCATCTTCTTCGTCTTCTTCATCTTCTTCGTCTTCTTCTTCATCTTCTTCTTCGTCTTCTTCTTCGTCTTCTTCGTCTTCTTCTTCGTCTTCTTCTTCATCTTCTTCGTCTTCTTCTTCATCTTCTTCGTCTTCTTCTTCATCTTCTTCTTCATCTTCTTCATCTTCTTCTTCATCTTCTTCTTCATCTTCTTCGTCTTCTTCTTCATCTTCTTCTTCATCTTCTTCGTCTTCTTCTTCATCTTCTTCTTCATCTTCTTCGTCTTCTTCTTCATCTTCTTCTTCATCTTCTTCGTCTTCTTCTTCATCTTCTTCTTCATCTTCTTCATCTTCTTCTTCGTCTTCTTCTTCGTCTTCTTCTTCGTCTTCTTCTTCATCTTCTTCTTCATCTTCTTCGTCTTCTTCTTCGTCTTCTTCTTCATCTTCTTCTTCGTCTTCTTCTTCATCTTCTTCTTCATCTTCTTCGTCTTCTTCGTCATCTTCTTCTTCATCTTCTTCGTCTTCTTCTTCATCTTCTTCTTCATCTTCTTCGTCTTCTTCTTCATCTTCTTCTTCATCTTCTTCATCTTCTTCTTCATCTTCTTCGTCTTCTTCTTCATCTTCTTCTTCATCTTCTTCGTCTTCTTCTTCATCTTCTTCTTCATCTTCTTCGTCTTCTTCTTCATCTTCTTCTTCATCTTCTTCGTCTTCTTCTTCGTCTTCTTCTTCATCTTCTTCTTCATCTTCTTCGTCTTCTTCTTCGTCTTCTTCTTCATCTGCTTCTTCATCTTCTTCGTCTTCTTCTTCATCTTCTTCTTCATCTTCTCCGTCTTCTTCGTCGTCTTCTTCTTCGTCTTCTTCGTCTTCTTCTTCGTCTTCTTCTTCGTCTTCTTCTTCGTCTTCTTCTTCATCTTCTTCGTCTTCTTCTTCGTCTTCTTCTTCGTCTTCTTCTTCGTCTTCTTCATCTTCTTCGTCTTCTTCTTCGTCTTCTTCTTCATCTTCTTCTTCATCTTCTTCGTCTTCTTCTTCATCTTCTTCTTCATCTTCTTCGTCTTCTTCTTCATCTTCTTCTTCATCTTCTTCGTCTTCTTCTTCATCTTCTTCTTCATCTTCTTCATCTTCTTCTTCATCTTCTTCGTCTTCTTCTTCATCTTCTTCTTCATCTTCTTCATCTTCTTCTTCATCTTCTTCTTCATCTTCTTCGTCTTCTTCTTCATCTTCTTCTTCATCTTCTTCGTCTTCTTCTTCATCTTCTTCTTCATCTTCTTCATCTTCTTCTTCATCTTCTTCGTCTTCTTCTTCGTCTTCTTCTTCATCTTCTTCGTCTTCTTCTTCATCTTCTTCATCTTCTTCGTCTTGTTCTTCATCTTCTTCTTCATCTTCTTCTTCATCTTCTTCGTCTTCTTCTTCATCTTCTTCTTCATCTTCTTCGTCTTCTTCTTCATCTTCTTCTTCATCTTCTTCATCTTCGTCTTCATCTTCTTCTCCATCTTCTTCTTCATCTTCATCTTCTTCATCTTCTTCATCTTCTTCTTCATCTTCTTCGTCTTCTTCTTCATCTTCTTCTTCGTCCTCTTCGTCGTCTTCATCTTCTTCTTCATCTTCTTCGTCTTCTTCTTCATCTTCTTCTTCATCTTCTTCGTCTTCTTCTTCGTCTTCTTCTTCATCTTCTTCGTCTTCTTCTTCATCTTCTTCTTCATCTTCTTCGTCTTCTTCTTCGTCTTCTTCTTCATCTTCTTCTTCATCTTCTTCGTCTTCTTCTTCATCTTCTTCTTGATCTTCTTCATCTTCTTCTTCACCTTCTTCTTCATCTTCTTCATCTTCTTCTTCATCTTCTTCTTCATCTTCATCTTCTTCGTCTTCTTCTTCGTCTTCTTCTTCGTCTTCTTCGTCTTCTTCTTCATCTTCTTCATCTTCTTCGTCTTCTTCTTCGTCTTCTTCTTTGTCTTCTTCTTCGTCTTCTTCGTCTTCTTCTTCATCTTCTTCTTCGTCTTCTTCGTCTTCTTCTTCGTCTTCTTCTTTGTCTTCTTCTTCGTCTTCTTCGTCTTCTTCTTCGTCTTCTTCTTCATCTTCTTCATCTTCTTCTTCATCTTCTTCGTCTTCTTATTCGTCTTCTTCTTTGTCTTCTTCTTTGTCTTCTTCTTCATCTTCTTCTTCATCTTCTTCGTCTTCTTCTTCATCTTCTTCTTCATCTTCTTCGTCTTCTTCTTCATCTTCTTCTTCATCTTCTTCTTCATCTTCTTCTTCATCTTCTTCATCTTCATCTTCTTCATCTTCTTCTTCATCTTCTTCTTCATCTTCTTCGTCTTCTTCTTCATCTTCTTCTTCATCTTCTTCGTCTTCTTCTTCATCTTCTTCTTCATCTTCTTCGTCTTCTTCTTCATCTTCTTCTTCATCTTCTTCGTCTTCTTCTTCATCTTCTTCTTCATCTTCTTCATCTTCTTCTTCGTCTTCTTCTTCGTCTTCTTCATCTTCTTCTTCATCTTCTTCTTCATCTTCTTCGTCTTCTTCTTCGTCTTCTTCTTCATCTTCTTCTTCGTCTTCTTCTTCATCTTCTTCTTCATCTTCTTCGTCTTCTTCTTCATCTTCTTCTTCATCTTCTTCGTCTTCTTCTTCATCTTCTTCTTCATCTTCTTCTTCATCTTCTTCTTCATCTTCTTCATCTTCTTCTTCATCTTCTTCTTCGTCTTCTTCTTCATCTTCTTCTTCATCTTCTTCGTCTTCTTCTTCATCTTCTTCGTCTTCTTCTTCATCTTCTTCTTCATCTTCTTCATCTTCTTCTTCATCTTCTTCTTCATCTTCTTCGTCTTCTTCTTCATCTTCTTCTTCATCTTCTTCGTCTTCTTCTTCATCTTCTTCTTCATCTTCTTCGTCTTCTTCTTCATCTTCTTCTTCATCTTCTTCGTCTTCTTCTTCATCTTCTTCTTCGTCTTCTTCATCTTCTTCTTCGTCTTCTTCTTCGTCTTCTTCTTCGTCTTCTTCTTCATCTTCTTCTTCATCTTCTTCATCTTGTTCTTCATCTTCTTCTTCATCTTCTTCGTCTTCTTCTTCATCTTCTTCTTCGTCTTCTTCATCTTCTTCTTCGTCTTCTTCTTCATCTTCTTCTTCGTCTTCTTCTTCATCTTCTTCTTCATCTTCTTCGTCTTGTTCTTCGTCTTCTTCTTCGTCTTCTTCTTCGTCTTCTTCTTCATCTTCATCTTCGTCTTCTTCGTCTTCTTCTTCATCTTCTTCTTCATCTTCTTCATCTTCTTCTTCATCTTCTTCGTCTTCTTCTTCATCTTCTTCTTCATCTTCTTCGTCTTCTTCTTCATCTTCTTCTTCATCTTCTTCATCTTCTTCTTCATCTTCTTCGTCTTCTTCTTCGTCTTCTTCTTCGTCTTCATCGTCTTCTTCTTCGTCTTCTTCTTTGTCTTCTTCGTCGTCTTCTTCTTCATCTTCTTCGTCTTCTTCTTCATCTTCTTCTTCATCTTCTTCTTCATCTTCTTCATCTTCTTCTTCGTCTTCTTTGTCTTCTTCTTCGTCTTCTTCTTCGTCTTCTTCTTCATCTTCTTCTTCATCTTCTTCGTCTTCGTCGTCTTCTTCTTCATCTTCTTCTTCATCTTCTTCGTCTTCTTCTTCGTCTTCTTCTTCATCTTCTTCGTCTTCTTCGTCTTCTTCTTCGTCTTCTTCGTCTTCTTCTTCCTCTTCTTCTTCGTCTTCTTCATCTTCTTCTTCGTCTTCTTCTTCGTCTTCTTCTTCATCTTCTTCATCTTCTTCTTCATCTTCTTCTTCGTCTTCTTCGTCGTCTTCTTCGTCGTCTTCTTCGTCTTCTTCTTCGTCTTCTTCGTCGTCTTCTTCGTCTCCTTCTTCGTCTTCTTCTTCATCTTCTTCGTCTTCTTCTTCGTCTTCTTCTTCATCTTCTTCGTCTTCTTCTTCATCTTCTTCTTCATCTTCTTCGTCTTCTTCTTCATCTTCTTCGTCTTCTTCTTCGTCTTCTTCTTCATCTTCTTCTTCATCTTCTTCTTCATCTTCTTCGTCTTCTTCTTCATCTTCTTCGTCTTCTTCTTCATCTTCTTCGTCTTCTTCTTCATCTTCTTCTTCGTCTTCTTCTTCGTCTTCTTCGTCTTCTTCTTCATCTTCTTCTTCATCTTCTTCGTCTTCTTCGTCTTCTTCTTCATCTTCGTCTTCTTCTTCGTCTTCTTCTTCATCTTCTTCTTCATCTTCTTCATCTTCTTCTTCGTCTTCTTCTTCGTCTTCTTCTTCAACTTCTTCTTCATCTTCTTCGTCTTCTTCTTCATCTTCTTCTTCATCTTCTTCATCTTCTTCTTCATCTTCTTCATCTTCTTCTTCATCTTCTTCTTCGTCTTCTTCTTCATCTTCTTCTTCATCTTCTTCGTCTTCTTCTTCATCTTCTTCGTCTTCTTCTTCTTCATCTTCATCATCTTCTTCTTCATCTTCTTCTTCATCTTCTTCGTCTTCTTCTTCATCTTCTTCTTCATCTTCTTCGTCTTCTTCTTCATCTTCCTCTTCATCTTCTTCGTCTTCTTCGTCTTCTTCTTCATCTTCGTCTTCTTCTTCGTCTTCTTCTTCATCTTCTTCTTCATCTTCTTCATCTTCTTCTTCGTCTTCTTCTTCGTCTTCTTCTTCATCTTCTTCTTCATCTTCTTCGTCTTCTTCTTCATCTTCTTCTTCATCTTCTTCATCTTCTTCTTCATCTTCTTCATCTTCTTCTTCATCTTCTTCTTCGTCTTCTTCTTCATCTTCTTCTTCATCTTCTTCGTCTTCTTCTTCATCTTCTTCGTCTTCTTCTTCTTCATCTTCTTCATATTCTTCTTCATCTTCTTCTTCATCTTCTTCGTCTTCTTCTTCATCTTCTTCTTCATCTTCTTCGTCTTCTTCTTCATCTTCTTCTTCATCTTCTTCGTCTTCTTCTTCATCTTCTTCTTCATCTTCTTCGTCTTCTTCTTCGTCTTCTTCTTCATCTTCTTCTTCGTCTTCTTCTTCATCTTCTTCTTCATCTTCTTCGTCTTCTTCTTCATCTTCTTCTTCATCTTCTTCGTCTTCTTCTTCATCTTCTTCTTCATCTTCTTCTTCATCTTCTTCTTCATCTTCTTCATCTTCTTCTTCATCTTCTTCTTCGTCTTCTTCTTCATCTTCTTCTTCATCTTCTTCGTCTTCTTCTTCATCTTCTTCGTCTTCTTCTTCATCTTCTTCTTCATCTTCTTCATCTTCTTCTTCATCTTCTTCTTCATCTTCTTCGTCTTCTTCTTCATCTTCTTCTTCATCTTCTTCGTCTTCTTCTTCATCTTCTTCTTCATCTTCTTCGTCTTCTTCTTCATCTTCTTCTTCATCTTCTTCGTCTTCTTCTTCATCTTCTTCTTCGTCTTCTTCATCTTCTTCTTCGTCTTCTTCTTCGTCTTCTTCTTCGTCTTCTTCTTCATCTTCTTCTTCATCTTCTTCGTCTTGTTCTTCATCTTCTTCTTCATCTTCTTCGTCGTCTTCTTCATCTTCTTCTTCGTCTTCTTCGTCTTCTTCTTCGTCTTCTTCTTCGTCTTCTTCTTCGTCTTCTTCTTCATCTTCTTCTTCATCTTCTTCGTCTTGTTCTTCGTCTTCTTCTTCGTCTTCTTCTTCGTCTTCTTCTTCATCTTCATCTTCGTCTTCTTCGTCTTCTTCTTCATCTTCTTCTTCATCTTCTTCATCTTCTTCTTCATCTTCTTCGTCTTCTTCTTCATCTTCTTCTTCATCTTCTTCGTCTTCTTCTTCATCTTCTTCTTCATCTTCTTCATCTTCTTCTTCATCTTCTTCGTCTTCTTCTTCGTCTTCTTCTTCGTCTTCATCGTCTTCTTCTTCGTCTTCTTCTTTGTCTTCTTCGTCTTCTTCTTTTTCATCTTCTTCGTCTTCTTCTTCATCTTCTTCTTCATCTTCTTCTTCATCTTCTTCGTCTTCTTCTTCGTCTTCTTCTTCATTTTCTACTTCATCTTCTTCGTCTTCTTCTTCAACTTTTTCGTCTTCTTCTTCGTCTTCTTCTTCATCTTCATCGTCTTCTTCTTCATCTTCTTCATCTCCTTCTTCATCTTCTTCTTCGTCTTCTTTGTCTTCTTCTTCGTCTTCTTCTTCGTCTTCTTCTTCATCTTCTTCTTCATCTTCTTCGTCTTCGTCGTCTTCATCTTCATCTTCTTCTTCATCTTCTTCGTCTTCTTCTTCGTCTTCTTCTTCATCTTCTTCGTCTTCTTCTTCATCTTCTACTTCATCTTCTTCGTCTTCTTCTTCATCTTCTTCGTCTTCTTCTTCGTCTTCTTCTTCATCTTCTTCGTCTTCTTCTTCATCTTCTTCATCTTCTTCTTCATCTTCTTCTTCGTCTTCTTCGTCTTCTTCTTCATCTTCTTCGTCTTCTTCTTCGTCTTCTTCTTCATCTTCTTCGTCTTCTTCTTCATCTTCTTCGTCTTCTTCTTCGTCTTCTTCGTCTTCTTCTTCCTCTTCTTCTTCGTCTTCTTCATCTTCTTCTTCGTCTTCTTCTTCGTCTTCTTCTTCGTCTTCTTCTTCGTCTTCTTCTTCGTCTTCTTCGTCTTCTTCGTCGTCTTCTTCGTCGTCTTCTTCGTCTTCTTCTTCGTCTTCTTCGTCGTCTTCTTCGTCTCCTTCTTCGTCTCCTTCTTCATCTTCTTCGTCTTCTTCTTCGTCTTCTTCTTCATCTTCTTCGTCTTCTTCTTCATCTTCTTCTTCATCTTCTTCGTCTTCTTCTTCGTCTTCTTCTTCATCTTCTTCTTCATCTTCTTCTTCATCTTCTTCTTCATCTTCTTCGTCTTCTTCTTCATCTTCTTCGTCTTCTTCTTCATCTTCTTCGTCTTCTTCTTCATCTTCTTCTTCGTCTTCTTCTTCGTCTTCTTCGTCTTCTTCTTCGTCTTCTTCTTCATCTTCTTCGTCTTCTTCTTCGTCTTCTTCGTCTTCTTCTTCGTCTTCTTCTCCGTCTTCTTCGTCGTCTTCTTCATCTTCTTCGTCTTCTTCTTCGTCTTCTTCTTCATCTTCTTCTTCATCTTCTTCGTCTTCTTCTTCATCTTCTTCTTCATCTTCTTCGTCTTCTTCTTCATCTTCTTCTTCATCTTCTTCGTCTTCTTCTTCATCTTCTTCTTCATCTTCTTCATCTTCTTCTTCATCTTCTTCGTCTTCTTCTTCATCTTCTTCTTCATCTTCTTCGTCTTCTTCTTCATCTTCTTCTTCATCTTCTTCGTCTTCTTCTTCATCTTCTTCTTCATCTTCTTCGTCTTCTTCTTCATCTTCTTCTTCATCTTCTTCAACTTCTTCTTCATCTTCTTCGTCTTCTTCTTCGTCTTCTTCTTCATCTTCTTCGTCTTCTTCTTCATCTTCTTCTTCATCTTCTTCGTCTTGTTCTTCATCTTCTTCTTCATCTTCTTCTTCATCTTCTTCGTCTTCTTCTTCATCTTCTTCTTCATCTTCTTCGTCTTCTTCTTCATCTTCTTCTTCATCTTCTTCATCTTCGTCTTCATCTTCTTCTCCATCTTCTTCTTCATCTTCATCTTCTTCATCTTCTTCATCTTCTTCTTCATCTTCTTCGTCTTCTTCTTCATCTTCTTCTTCGTCCTCTTCGTCGTCTTCATCTTCTTCTTCATCTTCTTCGTCTTCTTCTTCATCTTCTTCTTCATCTTCTTCGTCTTCTTCTTCGTCTTCTTCTTCATCTTCTTCGTCTTCTTCTTCATCTTCTTCTTCATCTTCTTCGTCTTCTTCTTCGTCTTCTTCTTCATCTTCTTCTTCATCTTCATCTTCTTCGTCTTCTTCTTCATCTTCTTCTTGATCTTCTTCATCTTCTTCTTCATCTTCTTCTTCATCTTCTTCATCTTCTTCTTCATCTTCTTCTTCATCTTCATCTTCTTCGTCTTCTTCTTCGTCTTCTTCTTCGTCTTCTTCGTCTTCTTCTTCATCTTCTTCTTCATCTTCTTCGTCTTCTTCTTCGTCTTCTTCTTTGTCTTCTTCTTCGTCTTCTTCGTCTTCTTCTTCATCTTCTTCTTCGTCTTCTTCGTCTTCTTCTTCGTCTTCTTCTTTGTCTTGTTCTTCGTCTTCTTCGTCTTCTTCTTCGTCTTCTTCTTCATCTTCTTCATCTTCTTCTTCATCTTCTTCGTCTTCTTCTTCGTCTTCTTCTTCGTCTTCTTCTTCGTCTTCTTCTTCATCTTCTTCTTCATCTTCTTCGTCTTCTTCTTCATCTTCTTCTTCATCTTCTTCGTCTTCTTCTTCATCTTCTTCTTCATCTTCTTCTTCATCTTCTTCTTCATCTTCTTCATCTTCATCTTCTTCATCTTCTTCTTCATCTTCTTCTTCATCTTCTTCGTCTTCTTCTTCATCTTCTTCTTCATCTTCTTCGTCTTCTTCTTCATCTTCTTCTTCATCTTCTTCGTCTTCTTCTTCATCTTCTTCTTCATCTTCTTCGTCTTCTTCTTCATCTTCTTCTTCATCTTCTTCATCTTCTTCTTCGTCTTCTTCTTCGTCTTCTTCGTCTTCTTCTTCATCTTCTTCTTCATCTTCTTCGTCTTCTTCTTCGTCTTCTTCTTCATCTTCTTCTTCGTCTTCTTCTTCATCTTCTTCTTCATCTTCTTCGTCTTCTTCTTCATCTTCTTCTTCATCTTCTTCGTCTTCTTCTTCATCTTCTTCTTCATCTTCTTCTTCATCTTCTTCTTCATCTTCTTCATCTTCTTCTTCATCTTCTTCTTCGTCTTCTTCTTCATCTTCTTCTTCATCTTCTTCGTCTTCTTCTTCATCTTCTTCGTCTTCTTCTTCATCTTCTTCTTCATCTTCTTCATCTTCTTCTTCATCTTCTTCTTCATCTTCTTCGTCTTCTTCTTCATCTTCTTCTTCATCTTCTTCGTCTTCTTCTTCATCTTCTTCTTCGTCTTCTTCATCTTCTTCTTCGTCTTCTTCTTCGTCTTCTTCTTCGTCTTCTTCATCTTCTTCTTCATCTTCTTCATCTTGTTCTTCATCTTCTTCTTCATCTTCTTCGTCTTCTTCTTCATCTTCTTCTTCGTCTTCTTCATCTTCTTCTTCGTCTTCTTCTTCGTCTTCTTCTTCGTCTTCTTCTTCATCTTCTTCTTCATCTTCTTCGTCTTGTTCTTCGTCTTCTTCTTCGTCTTCTTCTTCGTCTTCTTCTTCATCTTCATCTTCGTCTTCTTCGTCTTCTTCTTCATCTTCTTCTTCATCTTCTTCATCTTCTTCTTCATCTTCTTCGTCTTCTTCTTCATCTTCTTCTTCATCTTCTTCGTCTTCTTCTTCATCTTCTTCTTCATCTTCTTCATCTTCTTCTTCATCTTCTTCGTCTTCTTCTTCGTCTTCTTCTTCGTCTTCATCGTCTTCTTCTTCGTCTTCTTCTTTGTCTTCTTCGTCTTCTTCTTCTTCATCTTCTTCGTCTCCTTCTTCATCTTCTTCTTCATCTTCTTCTTCATCTTCTTCGTCTTCTTCTTCGTCTTCTTCTTCATTTTCTACTTCATCTTCTTCGTCTTCTTCTTCAACTTTTTCGTCTTCTTCTTCGTCTTCTTCTTCATCTTCGTCGTCTTCTTCTTCATCTTCTTCATCTTCTTCTTCATCTTCTTCTTCGTCTTCTTTGTCTTCTTCTTCGTCTTCTTCTTCGTCTTCTTCTTCATCTTCTTCTTCATCTTCTTCGTCTTCGTCGTCTTCTTCTTCATCTTCTTCTTCATCTTCTTCGTCTTCTTCTTCGTCTTCTTCTTCATCTTCTTCGTCTTCTTCTTCATCTTCTACTTCATCTTCTTCGTCTTCTTCTTCATCTACTTCGTCTTCTTCTTCGTCTTCTTCTTCATCTTCTTCGTCTTCTTCTTCATCTTCTTCATCTTCTTCTTCATCTTCTTCTTCGTCTTCTTCGTCTTCTTCTTCATCTTCTTCGTCTTCTTCTTCGTCTTCTTCTTCATCTTCTTCGTCTTCTTCTTCATCTTCTTCGTCTTCTTCTTCGTCTTCTTCGTCTTCTTCTTCCTCTTCTTCTTCGTCTTCTTCATCTTCTTCTTCGTCTTCTTCTTCGTCTTCTTCTTCGTCTTCTTCTTCGTCTTCTTCGTCTTCTTCGTCGTCTTCTTCGTCGTCTTCTTCGTCTTCTTCTTCGTCTTCTTCGTCGTCTTCTTCGTCTCCTTCTTTGTCTTCTTCTTCATCTTCTTCGTCTTCTTCTTCGTCTTCTTCTTCATCTTCTTCGTCTTCTTCTTCATCTTCTTCTTCATCTTCTTCGTCTTCTTCTTCATCTTCTTCGTCTTCTTCTTCGTCTTCTTCTTCATCTTCTTCTTCATCTTCTTCTTCATCTTCTTCGTCTTCTTCTTCATCTTCTTCGTCTTCTTCTTCATCTTCTTCGTCTTCTTCTTCATCTTCTTCTTCGTCTTCTTCTTCGTCTTCTTCGTCTTCTTCTTCATCTTCTTCTTCATCTTCTTCGTCTTCTTCGTCTTCTTCTTCATCTTCGTCTTCTTCTTCGTCTTCTTCTTCGTCTTCTTCTTCATCTTCTTCTTCATCTTCTTCATCTTCTTCTTCGTCTTCTTCTTCGTCTTCTTCTTCATCTTCTTCTTCATCTTCTTCGTCTTCTTCTTCATCTTCTTCTTCATCTTCTTCATCTTCTTCTTCATCTTCTTCATCTTCTTCTTCATCTTCTTCTTCGTCTTCTTCTTCATCTTCTTCTTCATCTTCTTCGTCTTCTTCTTCATCTTCTTCGTCTTCTTCTTCTTCATCTTCTTCATCTTCTTCTTCATCTTCTTCTTCATCTTCTTCGTCTTCTTCTTCATCTTCTTCTTCATCTTCTTCGTCTTCTTCTTCATCTTCCTCTTCATCTTCTTCGTCTTCTTCGTCTTCTTCTTCATCTTCGTCTTCTTCTTCGTCTTCTTCTTCATCTTCTTCTTCATCTTCCTCATCTTCTTCTTCGTCTTCTTCTTCGTCTTCTTCTTCATCATCTTCTTCATCTTCTTCGTCTTCTTCTTCATCTTCTTCTTCATCTTCTTCATCTTCTTCTTCATCTTCTTCATCTTCTTCTTCATCTTCTTCTTCGTCTTCTTCTTCATCTTCTTCTTCATCTTCTTCGTCTTCTTCTTCATCTTCTTCGTCTTCTTCTTCTTCATCTTCTTCATCTTCTTCTTCATCTTCTTCTTCATCTTCTTCGTCTTCTTCTTCATCTTCTTCTTCATCTTCTTCGTCTTCTTCTTCATCTTCTTCTTCATCTTCTTCGTCTTCTTCTTCATCTTCTTCTTCATCTTCTTCGTCTTCTTCTTCGTCTTCTTCTTCATCTTCTTCTTCGTCTTCTTCTTCATCTTCTTCTTCATCTTCTTCGTCTTCTTCTTCATCTTCTTCTTCATCTTCTTCGTCTTCTTCTTCATCTTCTTCTTCATCTTCTTCTTCATCTTCTTCTTCATCTTCTTCATCTTCTTCTTCATCTTCTTCTTCGTCTTCTTCTTCATCTTCTTCTTCATCTTCTTCGTCTTCTTCTTCATCTTCTTCGTCTTCTTCTTCATCTTCTTCTTCATCTTCTTCATCTTCTTCTTCATCTTCTTCTTCATCTTCTTCGTCTTCTTCTTCATCTTCTTCTTCATCTTCTTCGTCTTCTTCTTCATCTTCTTCTTCATCTTCTTCGTCTTCTTCTTCATCTTCTTCTTCATCTTCTTCGTCTTCTTCTTCATCTTCTTCTTCGTCTTCTTCATCTTCTTCTTCGTCTTCTTCTTCGTCTTCTTCTTCGTCTTCTTCTTCATCTTCTTCTTCATCTTCTTCGTCTTGTTCTTCATCTTCTTCATCTTCTTCGTCTTCTTCTTCATCTTCTTCTTCGTCTTCTTCGTCTTCTTCTTCGTCTACTTCTTCGTCTTCTTCTTCGTCTTCTTCTTCATCTTCTTCTTCATCTTCTTCGTCTTCTTCTTCGTCTTCTTCTTCGTCTTCTTCTTCGTCTTCTTCTTCATCTTCATCTTCGTCTTCTTCGTCTTCTTCTTCATCTTCTTCTTCATCTTCTTCATCTTCTTCTTCATCTTCTTCGTCTTCTTCTTCATCTTCTTCTTCATCTTCTTCGTCTTCTTCTTCATCTTCTTCTTCATCTTCTTCATCTTCTTCTTCATCTTCTTCGTCTTCTTCTTCGTCTTCTTCTTCGTCTTCATCGTCTTCATCTTCGTCTTCTTCTTTGTCTTCTTCGTCTTCTTCTTCTTCATCTTCTTCGTCTTCTTCTTCATCTTCTTCTTCATCTTCTTCTTCATCTTCTTCGTCTTCTTCTTCGTCTTCTTCTTCATTTTCTACTTCATCTTCTTCGTCTTCTTCTTCAACTTTTTCGTCTTCTTCTTCGTCTTCTTCTTCATCTTCGTCGTCTTCTTCTTCATCTTCTTCATCTTCTTCTTCATCTTCTTCTTCGTCTTCTTTGTCTTCTTCTTCGTCTTCTTCTTCGTCTTCTTCTTCATCTTCTTCTTCATCTTCTTCGTCTTCGTCGTCTTCTTCTTCATCTTCTTCTTCATCTTCTTCGTCTTCTTCTTCGTCTTCTTCTTCATCTTCTTCGTCTTCTTCTTCATCTTCTACTTCGTCTTCTTCGTCTTCTTCTTCATCTTCTTCGTCTTCTTCTTCGTCTTCTTCTTCATCTTCTTCGTCTTCTTCTTCATCTTCTTCATCTTCTTCTTCATCTTCTTCTTCGTCTTCTTCGTCTTCTTCTTCATCTTCTTCGTCTTCTTCTTCGTCTTCTTCTTCATCTTCTTCGTCTTCTTCTTCATCTTCTTCGTCTTCTTCTTCGTCTTCTTCGTCTTCTTCTTCCTCTTCTTCTTCGTCTTCTTCATCTTCTTCTTCGTCTTCTTCTTCGTCTTCTTCTTCGTCTTCTTCTTCGTCTTCTTCTTCGTCTTCTTCGTCTTCTTCGTCGTCTTCTTCGTCGTCATCTTCGTCTTCTTCTTCGTCTTCTTCGTCGTCTTCTTCGTCTCCTTCTTCGTCTTCTTCTTCATCTTCTTCGTCTTCTTCTTCGTCTTCTTCTTCATCTTCTTCGTCATCTTCTTCATCTTCTTCTTCATCTTCTTCGTCTTCTTCATCATCTTCTTCGTCTTCTTCTTCGTCTTCTTCTTCATCTTCTTCTTCATCTTCTTCTTCATCTTCTTCGTCTTCTTCTTCATCTTCTTCGTCTTCTTCATCTTCTTCGTCTTCTTCTTCATCTTCTTCTTCGTCTTCTTCTTCGTCTTCTTCGTCTTCTTCTTCGTCTTCTTCTTCATCTTCTTCGTCTTCTTCTTCATCTTCTTCGTCTTCTTCTTCATCTTCTTCTTCATCTTCTTCATCTTCTTCTTCATCTTCTTCTTCATCTTCTTCGTCTTCTTCTTCATCTTCTTCTTCATCTTCTTCGTCTTCTTCTTCATCTTCTTCTTCATCTTCTTCGTCTTCTTCTTCATCTTCTTCTTCATCTTCTTCGTCTTCTTCTTCATCTTCTTCTTCATCTTCTTCATCTTCTTCTTCGTCTTCTTCTTCGTCTTCTTCTTCGTCTTCTTCTTCATCTTCTTCTTCATCTTCTTCGTCTTCTTCTTCGTCTTCTTCTTCATCTTCTTCTTCGTCTTCTTCTTCATCTTCTTCTTCATCTTCTTCGTCTTCTTCGTCATCTTCTTCTTCATCTTCTTCGTCTTCTTCTTCATCTTCTTCTTCATCTTCTTCGTCTTCTTCTTCATCTTCTTCTTCATCTTCTTCATCTTCTTCTTCATCTTCTTCGTCTTCTTCTTCATCTTCTTCTTCATCTTCTTCGTCTTCTTCTTCATCTTCTTCTTCATCTTCTTCGTCTTCTTCTTCATCTTCTTCTTCATCTTCTTCGTCTTCTTCTTCGTCTTCTTCTTCATCTTCTTCTTCATCTTCTTCGTCTTCTTCTTCGTCTTCTTCTTCATCTGCTTCTTCATCTTCTTCGTCTTCTTCTTCATCTTCTTCTTCATCTTCTCCGTCTTCTTCTTCGTCTTCTTCTTCGTCTTCTTCGTCTTCTTCTTCGTCTTCTTCTTCGTCTTCTTCTTCGTCTTCTTCTTCATCTTCTTCGTCTTCTTCTTCGTCTTCTTCTTCGTCTTCTTCTTCGTCTTCTTCATCTTCTTCGTCTTCTTCTTCGTCTTCTTCTTCATCTTCTTCTTCATCTTCTTCGTCTTCTTCTTCATCTTCTTCTTCATCTTCTTCGTCTTCTTCTTCATCTTCTTCTTCATCTTCTTCGTCTTCTTCTTCATCTTCTTCTTCATCTTCTTCATCTTCTTCTTCATCTTCTTCGTCTTCTTCTTCATCTTCTTCTTCATCTTCTTCATCTTCTTCTTCATCTTCTTCTTCATCTTCTTCGTCTTCTTCTTCATCTTCTTCTTCATCTTCTTCGTCTTCTTCTTCATCTTCTTCTTCATCTTCTTCATCTTCTTCTTCATCTTCTTCGTCTTCTTCTTCGTCTTCTTCTTCATCTTCTTCGTCTTCTTCTTCATCTTCTTCATCTTCTTCGTCTTGTTCTTCATCTTCTTCTTCATCTTCTTCTTCATCTTCTTCGTCTTCTTCTTCATCTTCTTCTTCATCTTCTTCGTCTTCTTCTTCATCTTCTTCTTCATCTTCTTCATCTTCGTCTTCATCTTCTTCTCCATCTTCTTCTTCATCTTCATCTTCTTCATCTTCTTAATCTTCTTCTTCATCTTCTTCGTCTTCTTCTTCATCTTCTTCTTCGTCCTCTTCGTCGTCTTCATCTTCTTCTTCATCTTCTTCGTCTTCTTCTTCATCTTCTTCTTCATCTTCTTCGTCTTCTTCTTCGTCTTCTTCTTCATCTTCTTCGTCTTCTTCTTCATCTTCTTCTTCATCTTCTTCGTCTTCTTCTTCGTCTTCTTCTTCATCTTCTTCTTCATCTTCTTCGTCTTCTTCTTCATCTTCTTCTTGATCTTCTTCATCTTCTTCTTCATCTTCTTCTTCATCTTCTTCATCTTCTTCTTCATCTTCATCTTCTTCGTCTTCTTCTTCGTCTTCTTCTTCGTCTTCTTCGTCTTCTTCTTCATCTTCTTCATCTTCTTCGTCTTCTTCTTCGTCTTCTTCTTTGTCTTCTTCTTCGTCTTCTTCGTCTTCTTCTTCATCTTCTTCTTCGTCTTCTTCGTCTTCTTCTTCGTCTTCTTCTTTGTCTTCTTCTTCGTCTTCTTCGTCTTCTTCTTCGTCTTCTTCTTCATCTTCTTCATCTTCTTCTTCATCTTCTTCGTCTTCTTCTTCGTCTTCTTCTTCGTCTTCTTCTTTGTCTTCTTCTTCATCTTCTTCTTCATCTTCTTCGTCTTCTTCTTCATCTTCTTCTTCATCTTCTTCGTCTTCTTCTTCATCTTCTTCTTCATCTTCTTCTTCATCTTCTTCTTCATCTTCTTCATCTTCATCTTCTTCATCTTCTTCTTCATCTTCTTCTTCATCTTCTTCGTCTTCTTCTTCATCTTCTTCTTCATCTTCTTCGTCTTCTTCTTCATCTTCTTCTTCATCTTCTTCGTCTTCTTCTTCATCTTCTTCTTCATCTTCTTCATCTTCTTCTTCATCTTCTTCTTCATCTTCTTCATCTTCTTCTTCGTCTTCTTCTTCGTCTTCTTCATCTTCTTCTTCATCTTCTTCTTCATCTTCTTCGTCTTCTTCTTCGTCTTCTTCTTCATCTTCTTCTTCGTCTTCTTCTTCATCTTCTTCTTCATCTTCTTCGTCTTCTTCTTCATCTTCTTCTTCATCTTCTTCGTCTTCTTCTTCATCTTCTTCTTCATCTTCTTCTTCATCTTCTTCTTCATCTTCTTCATCTTCTTCTTCATCTTCTTCTTCGTCTTCTTCTTCATCTTCTTCTTCATCTTCTTCGTCTTCTTCTTCATCTTCTTCGTCTTCTTCTTCATCTTCTTCTTCATCTTCTTCATCTTCTTCTTCATCTTCTTCTTCATCTTCTTCGTCTTCTTCTTCATCTTCTTCTTCATCTTCTTCGTCTTCTTCTTCATCTTCTTCTTCATCTTCTTCGTCTTCTTCTTCATCTTCTTCTTCATCTTCTTCGTCTTCTTCTTCATCTTCTTCTTCGTCTTCTTCATCTTCTTCTTCGTCTTCTTCTTCGTCTTCTTCTTCCTCTTCTTCTTCATCTTCTTCTTCATCTTCTTCATCTTGTTCTTCATCTTCTTCTTCATCTTCTTCGTCTTCTTCTTCATCTTCTTCTTCGTCTTCTTCATCTTCTTCTTCGTCTTCTTCTTCGTCTTCTTCTTCGTCTTCTTCTTCATCTTCTTCTTCATCTTCTTCGTCTTGTTCTTCGTCTTCTTCTTCGTCTTCTTCTTCGTCTTCTTCTTCATCTTCATCTTCGTCTTCTTCGTCTTCTTCTTCATCTTCTTCTTCATCTTCTTCGTCTTCTTCTTCATCTTCTTCGTCTTCTTCTTCATCTTCTTCTTCATCTTCTTCGTCTTCTTCTTCATCTTCTTCTTCATCTTCTTCATCTTCTTCTTCATCTTCTTCGTCTTCTTCTTCGTCTTCTTCTTCGTCTTCATCGTCTTCTTCTTCGTCTTCTTCTTTGTCTTCTTCGTCTTCTTCTTCTTCATCTTCTTCGTCTTCTTCTTCATCTTCTTCTTCATCTTCTTCTTCATCTTCTTCATCTTCTTCTTCGTCTTCTTTGTCTTCTTCTTCGTCTTCTTCTTCGTCTTCTTCTTCATCTTCTTCTTCATCTTCTTCGTCTTCGTCGTCTTCTTCTTCATCTTCTTCTTCATCTTCTTCGTCTTCTTCTTCGTCTTCTTCTTCATCTTCTTCGTCTTCTTCGTCTTCTTCTTCGTCTTCTTCGTCTTCTTCTTCCTCTTCTTCTTCGTCTTCTTCATCTTCTTCTTCGTCTTCTTCTTCGTCTTCTTCTTCATCTTCTTCATCTTCTTCTTCATCTTCTTCTTCGTCTTCTTCGTCGTCTTCTTCGTCGTCTTCTTCGTCTTCTTCTTCGTCTTCTTCGTCGTCTTCTTCGTCTCCTTCTTCGTCTTCTTCTTCATCTTCTTCGTCTTCTTCTTCGTCTTCTTCTTCATCTTCTTCGTCTTCTTCTTCATCTTCTTCTTCATCTTCTTCGTCTTCTTCTTCATCTTCTTCGTCTTCTTCTTCGTCTTCTTCTTCATCTTCTTCTTCATCTTCTTCTTCATCTTCTTCGTCTTCTTCTTCATCTTCTTCGTCTTCTTCTTCATCTTCTTCCTCTTCTTCTTCATCTTCTTCTTCGTCTTCTTCTTCGTCTTCTTCGTCTTCTTCTTCATCTTCTTCTTCATCTTCTTCGTCTTCTTCGTCTTCTTCTTCATCTTCGTCTTCTTCTTCGTCTTCTTCTTCATCTTCTTCTTCATCTTCTTCATCTTCTTCTTCGTCTTCTTCTTCGTCTTCTTCTTCATCTTCTTCTTCATCTTCTTCGTCTTCTTCTTCATCTTCTTCTTCATCTTCTTCATCTTCTTCTTCATCTTCTTCATCTTCTTCTTCATCTTCTTCTTCGTCTTCTTCTTCATCTTCTTCTTCATCTTCTTCGTCTTCTTCTTCATCTTCTTCGTCTTCTTCTTCTTCATCTTCTTCATCTTCTTCTTCATCTTCTTCATCTTCTTCGTCTTCTTCTTCATCTTCTTCTTCATCTTCTTCGTCTTCTTCTTCATCTTCCTCTTCATCTTCTTCGTCTTCTTCGTCTTCTTCTTCATCTTCGTCTTCTTCTTCGTCTTCTTCTTCATCTTCTTCTTCATCTTCTTCATCTTCTTCTTCGTCTTCTTCTTCGTCTTCTTCTTCATCTTCTTCTTCATCTTCTTCGTCTTCTTCTTCATCTTCTTCTTCATCTTCTTCATCTTCTTCTTCATCTTCTTCATCTTCTTCTTCATCTTCTTCTTCGTCTTCTTCTTCATCTTCTTCTTCATCTTCTTCGTCTTCTTCTTCATCTTCTTCGTCTTCTTCTTCTTCATCTTCTTCATCTTCTTCTTCATCTTCTTCTTCATCTTCTTCATCTTCTTCTTCATCTTCTTCTTCATCTTCTTCGTCTTCTTCTTCATCTTCTTCTTCATCTTCTTCGTCTTCTTCTTCGTCTTCTTCTTCGTCTTCTTCTTCGTCTTCGTCGTCCTCTTCTTCGTCTTCTTCTTCGTCTTCTTCGTCTTCTTCTTCGTCTTCTTCTTCGTTTTCTTCGTCTTCTTCTTCGTCTTCTTCTTCGTCTTCTTCGTCTTCTTCTTCGTCTTCTTCTTCGTCTTCTTCTTCGTCTTCTTCGTCTTCTTCTTCATCTTCTTCTTCGTCTTCTTCGTCTTCTTCTTCATCTTCTTCTTCGTCTTCTTCGTCTTCTTCTTCATCTTCTTCTTCGTCTTCTTCGTCTTCTTCTTCATCTTCTTCTTCGTCTTCTTCTTCATCTTCCTCTTCGTCTTCTTCGTCTCCTTCTTCGTCTTCTTCTTCGTCTTCTTCGTCTTCTTCTTCGTCTTCTTCTTCGTCTTCTTCGTCTTCTTCTTCGTCTTCTTCTTCGTCTTCTTCTTCGTCTTCTTCGTCTTCTTCTTCGTCTTCTTCTTCAACTTCTTCTTCGTCTTCTTCGTCTTCTTCTTCATCTTCTTCTTCATCTTCTTCGTCTTCTTCTTCATCTTCTTCTTCGTCATCTTCTTCATATTCTTCTTCGTCTTCTTCGTCTTCTTCTTCGTCTTCTTCTTTATCTTCTTCTTCATCTTCTTCTTCATCTTCTTCGTCTTCTTCTTCATCTTCTTCTTCATCTTCTTCGTCTTCTTCTTCATCTTCTTCTTCATCTTCTTCATCTTCTTCTTCGTCTTCTTCTTCGTCTTCTTCTTCATCTTCTTCTTCATCTTCTTCGTCTTCTTCTTCGTCTTCTTCTTCATCTTCTTCTTCGTCTTCTTCTTCATCTTCTTCTTCATCTTCTTCGTCTTCTTCTTCATCTTCTTCTTCATCTTCTTCGTCCTCTTCTTCATCTTCTTCGTCTTCTTCTTCGTCTTCTTCTTCATCTTCTTCTTCATCTTCTTCTTCTTCTTCATCTTCTTCGTCTTCTTCTTCATCTTCTTCTTCATCTTCGTCATCTTCTTCATCTTCTTCGTCTTCTTCTTCATCTTCTTCTTCTTCATCTTCTTCGTCTTCTTCTTCATCTTCTTCTTCATCTTCTTCGTCTTCTTCTTCGTCTTCTTCTTCATTTTCTACTTCATCTTCTTCGTCTTCTTCTTCAACTTTTTCGTCTTCTTCTTCGTCTTCTTCTTCATCTTCGTCGTCTTCTTCTTCATCTTCTTCATCTCCTTCTTCATCTTCTTCTTCGTCTTCTTTGTCTTCTTCTTCGTCTTCTTCTTCGTCTTCTTCTTCATCTTCTTCTTCATCTTCTTCGTCTTCGTCGTCTTCTTCTTCATCTTCTTCTTCATCTTCTTCGTCTTCTTCTTCGTCTTCTTCTTCATCTTCTTCGTCTTCTTCTTCATCTTCTACTTCATCTTCTTCGTCTTCTTCTTCATCTTCTTCGTCTTCTTCTTCGTCTTCTTCTTCATCTTCTTCGTCTTCTTCTTCATCTTCTTCATCTTCTTCTTCATCTTCTTCTTCGTCTTCTTCGTCTTCTTCTTCATCTTCTTCGTCTTCTTCTTCGTCTTCTTCTTAACTTCTTCGTCTTCTTCTTCATCTTCTTCGTCTTCTTCTTCGTCTTCTTCGTCTTCTTCTTCCTCTTCTTCTTCGTCTTCTTCATCTTCTTCTTCGTCTTCTTCTTCGTCTTCTTCTTCGTCTTCTTCTTCGTCTTCTTCGTCTTCTTCGTCGTCTTCTTCGTCGTCTTCTTCGTCTTCTTCTTCGTCTTCTTCGTCGTCTTCTTCGTCTCCTTCTTCGTCTTCTTCTTCATCTTCTTCGTCTTCTTCTTCGTCTTCTTCTTCATCTTCTTCCTCTTCTTCTTCATCTTCTTCTTCATCTTCTTCGTCTTCTTCTTCATCTTCTTCGTCTTCTTCTTCGTCTTCTTCTTCATCTTCTTCTTCATCTTCTTCTTCATCTTCTTCGTCTTCTTCTTCATCTTCTTCGTCTTCTTCTTCATCTTCTTCGTCTTCTTCTTCATCTTCTTCTTCGTCTTCTTCTTCGTCTTCTTCGTCTTCTTCTTCGTCTTCTTCTTCATCTTCTTCGTCTTCTTCTTCGTCTTCTTCGTCTTCTTCTTCGTCTTCTTCTCCGTCTTCTTCGTCGTCTTCTTCGTCTTCTTCTTCGTCTTCTTCTTCGTCTTCTTCGTCTTCTTCTTCGTCTTCTTCTTCTTCATCTTCTTCGTCTTCTTCTTCATCTTCTTCGTCTTCTTCTTCGTCTTCTTCGTCTTCTTCTTCCTCTTCTCCTTCGTCTTCTTCGTCGTCTTCTTCGTCTTCTTCTTCGTCTTCTTCTTCGTCTTCTTCGTCTTCTTCTTCGTCATCTTCTTCGTCTTCTTCTTCGTCTTCTTCGTCTTCTTCTTCGTCTTCATCTTCGTCTTCTTCGTC
>NW_027590171.1:917500-951283 GCF_964213995.1 Mustelus asterias
AAATCAAGAATTTATCAATTTCTGTCTTGAAGACGCTCAACGTCTCGGCCTCCACAGCCCTCTGTGGCAATGAATTCCACAGACCCACCACTCTCTGGCTGAAGAAATTTCTCCTCATCTCTGTTCTAAAGTGACTCCCTTTTATTCTAAGGCTGTGCCCCCGCGTCCTAGTCTCCCCTGTTAATGGAAACAACTTCCCTACGTCCATCCTATCTAAGCCGTTCATTATCTTGTAAGTTTCTATCAGATCTCCCCTCAACCTCCTAAACTCCAATGAATATAATCCCACGATCCTCAGACGTTCATCGTATGTCAGGCCTACCATTCCTGGGATCATCCGTGTGAATCTCCGCTGGACCCGCTCCAGTGCCAGTATGTCCTTCCTGAGGTGTGGGGCCCAAAATTGCTCACAGTACTCCAAATGGGGCCTAACCAGTGCTTTATAAAGCCTCAGAAGTACATCCCTGCTTTTGTATTCCAAGCCTCTTGAGATAAATGACAACATTACATTTGCTTTCTTAATTACGGACTCAACCTGCAAGTTTACATTTAGAGAATCCTGGACTAGGACTCCCAAGTCCCTTCTTCTTCATCTTCTTCTTCATCTTCTTCTTCATCTTCTTCGTCTTCTTCTTCATCTTCTTCTTCATCTTCTTCATCTTCTTCTTCGTCTTCTTCTTCGTCTGCTTCTTCATCTTCTTCTTCATCTTCTTCGTCTTCTTCTTCATCTTCTTCTTCATCTTCTTCATCTTCTTCTTCATCTTCTTCATCTTCTACTTCATCTTCTTCTTCGTCTTCTTCTTCACCTTCTTCTTCATCTTCTTCGTCTTCTTCTTCATCTTCTTCGTCTTCTTCTTCATCTTCTTCTTCATCTTCTTCATCTTCTTCTTCATCTTCTTCTTCATCTTCTTCGTCTTCTTCTTCATCTTCTTCTTCATCTTCTTCGTCTTCTTCTTCATCTTCTTCTTCATCTTCTTCGTCTTCTTCTTCATCTTCTTCTTCATCTTCTTCGTCTTCTTCTTCATCTTCTTCTTCATCTTCTTCATCTTCTTCTTCGTCTTCTTCTTCGTCTTCTTCTTCGTCTTCTTCTTCATCTTCTTCTTCATCTTCTTCGTCTTCTTCTTCGTCTTCTTCTTCATCTTCTTCTTCGTCTTCTTCTTCATCTTCTTCTTCATCTTCTTCGTCTTCTTCTTCATCTTCTTCTTCATCTTCTTCGTCTTCTTCTTCATCTTCTTCTTCATCTTCTTCTTCATCTTCTCCTTCATCTTCTTCATCTTCTTCTTCATCTTCTTCTTCGTCTTCTTCTTCATCTTCTTCTTCATCTTCTTCGTCTTCTTCTTCATCTTCTTCGTCTTCTTCTTCATCTTCTTCTTCATCTTCTTCATCTTCTTCTTCATCTTCTTCTTCATCTTCTTCGTCTTCTTCTTCATCTTCTTCTTCATCTTCTTCGTCTTCTTCTTCATCTTCTTCTTCATCTTCTTCGTCTTCTTCTTCATCTTCTTCTTCATCTTCTTCGTCTTCTTCTTCATCTTCTTCTTCGTCTTCTTCATCTTCTTCTTCGTCTTCTTCTTCGTCTTCTTCTTCGTCTTCTTCTTCATCTTCTTCTTCATCTTCTTCGTCTTCTTCTTCGTCTTCTTCTTCATCTTCTTCGTCTTCTTCTTCATCTTCTTCTTCATCTTCTTCGTCTTCTTCTTCATCTTCTTCTTCATCTTCTTCATCTTCTTCTTCATCTTCTTCGTCTTCTTCTTCATCTTCTTCTTCATCTTCTTCGTCTTCTTCGTCTTCTTAGACCATAAGACCATAAGACATAGGAGCGGAAGTAAGGCCATTCGGCCCATCGAGTCCACTCCACCATTCAATCATGGTTGATTTCAACTCCATTTACCCGCTCTCTCCCCATAGCCCTTAATTCCTCGAGAAATCAAGAATTTATCAATTTCTGTCTTGAAGACGCTCAACGTCTCGGCCTCCACAGCCCTCTGTGGCAATGAATTCCACAGACCCACCACTCTCTGGCTGAAGAAATTTCTCCTCATCTCTGTTCTAAAGTGACTCCCTTTTATTCTAAGGCTGTGCCCCCGCGTCCTAGTCTCCCCTGTTAATGGAAACAACTTCCCTACGTCCATCCTATCTAAGCCGTTCATTATCTTGTAAGTTTCTATCAGATCTCCCCTCAACCTCCTAAACTCCAATGAATATAATCCCACGATCCTCAGACGTTCATCGTATGTCAGGCCTACCATTCCTTGGATCATCCGTGTGAATCTCCGCTGGACCCGCTCCAGTGCCAGTATGTCCTTCCTGAGGTGTGGGGCCCAAAATTGCTCACAGTACTCCAAATGGGGCCTAACCAGTGCTTTATAAAGCCTCAGAAGTACATCCCTGCTTTTGTATTCCAAGCCTCTTGAGATAAATGACAACATTACATTTGCTTTCTTAATTACGGACTCAACCTGCAAGTTTACCTTTAGAGAATCCTGGACTAGGACTCCCAAGTCCCTTCTTCTTCATCTTCTTCTTCATCTTCTTCTTCATCTTCTTCGTCTTCTTCTTCATCTTCTTCTTCATCTTCTTCATCTTCTTCTTCGTCTTCTTCTTCGTCTGCTTCTTCATCTTCTTCTTCATCTTCTTCGTCTTCTTCTTCATCTTCTTCTTCATCTTCTTCATCTTCTTCTTCATCTTCTTCATCTTCTACTTCATCTTCTTCTTCGTCTTCTTCTTCACCTTCTTCTTCATCTTCTTCGTCTTCTTCTTCATCTTCTTCGTCTTCTTCTTCATCTTCTTCTTCATCTTCTTCATCTTCTTCTTCATCTTCATCTTCTTCGTCTTCTTCTTCATCTTCTTCTTCATCTTCTTCTTCATCTTCTTCGTCTGCTTCTTCATCTTCTTCGTCTTCTTCTTCATCTTCTTCTTCATCTTCTTCATCTTCCTCTTCATCTTCTTCTTCATCTTCTTCGTCTTCTTCTTCATCTTCTTCTTCATCTTCTTCGTCTTCTTCTTCATCTTCTTCTTCATCTTCTTCGTCTTCTTCTTCATCTTCTTCTTCATCTTCTTCGTCTTCTTCTTCATCTTCTTCTTCGTCTTCTTCATCTTCTTCTTCGTCTTCTTCTTCGTCTTCTTCTTCGTCTTCTTCATCTTCTTCTTCATCTTCTTCGTCTTCTTCTTCATCTTCTTCTTCATCTTCTTCATCTTCTTCTTCAACTTCTTCATCTTCTTCTTCATCTTTTTCTTCGTCTTCTTCTTCATCTTCTTCTTCATCTTCTTCGTCTTCTTCTTCATCTTCTTCGTCTTCTTCTTCATCTTCTTCTTCATCTTCTTCATCTTCTTCTTCATCTTCTTCTTCATCTTCTTCGTCTTCTTCTTCATCTTCTTCTTCATCTTCTTCGTCTTCTTCTTCATCTTCTTCTTCATCTTCTTCGTCTTCTTCTTCATCTTCTTCTTCATCTTCTTCGTCTTCTTCTTCATCTGCTTCTTCATCTTCTTCGTCTTCTTCTTCATCTTCTTCTTCATCATCTTCATCTTCTTCTTCGTCTTCTTCTTCGTCTTCTTCTTCGTCTTCTTCTTCATCTTCTTCTTCATCTTCTTCGTCTTCTTCTTCGTCTTCTTCTTCATCTTCTTCTTCGTCTTCTTCTTCGTCTTCTTCTTCATCTTCTTCGTCTTCTTCTTCATCTTCTTCGTCTTCTTCTTCATCTTCTTCTTCATCTTCTTCATCTTCTTCTTCATCTTCTTCTTCATCTTCTTCGTCTTCTTCTTCATCTTCTTCTTCATCTTCTTCGTCTTCTTCTTCATCTTCTTCTTCATCTTCTTCATCTTCTTCTTCGTCTTCTTCTTCGTCTTCTTCTTCGTCTTCTTCTTCATCTTCTTCATCTTCTTCGTCTTCTTCTTCGTCTTCTTCTTCATCTTCTTCTTCGTCTTCTTCTTCTTCTTCATCTTCTTCGTCTTCTTCTTCATCTTCTTCTTCATCTTCTTCGTCTTCTTCTTCATCTTCTTCTTCATCTTCTTCGTCTTCTTCTTCATCTTCTTCTTCATCTTCTTCATCTTCTTCTTCATCTTCTTCGTCTTCTTCTTCATCTTCTTCTTCATCTTCTTCGTCTTCTTCTTCATCTTCTTCTTCATCTTCTTCGTCTTCTTCTTCATCTTCTTCTTCATCTTCTTCGTCTTCTTCTTCGTCTTCTTCTTCATCTTCTTCTTCATCTTCTTCGTCTTCTTCTTCGTCTTCTTCTTCATCTTCTTCTTCATCTTCTTCGTCTTCTTCTTCATCTTCTTCTTCATCTTCTCCGTCTTCTTCTTCGTCTTCTTCTTCGTCTTCTTCGTCTTCTTCTTCGTCTTCTTCTTCGTCTTCTTCTTCGTCTTCTTCTTCATCTTCTTCGTCTTCTTCTTCGTCTTCTTCTTCGTCTTCTTCTTCGTCTTCTTCATCTTCTTCGTCTTCTGCTTCATCTTCTTCTTCATCTTCTTCTTCATCTTCTTCGTCTTCTTCTTCATCTTCTTCATCTTCTTCGTCTTCTTCTTCATCTTCTTCTTCATCTTCTTCGTCTTCTTCTTCATCTTCATCTTCATCTTCTTCATCTTCTTCTTCATCTTCTTCGTCTTCTTCTTCAACTTCTTCTTCATCTTCTTCGTCTTCTTCTTCATCTTCTTCTTCATCTTCTTCGTCTTCTTCTTCATCTTCTTCTTCATCTTCTTCATCTTCTTCTTCATCTTCTTCGTCTTCTTCTTCGTCTTCTTCTTCATCTTCTTCGTCTTCTTCTTCATCTTCTTCTTCATCTTCTTCGTCTTGTTCTTCATCTTCTTCTTCATCTTCTTCTTCATCTTCTTTGTCTTCTTCTTCATCTTCTTCTTCATCTTCTTCGTCTTCTTCTTCGTCTTCTTCTTCATCTTCTTCGTCTTCTTCTTCATCTTCTTCTTCATCTTCTTCGTCTTCTTCTTCATCTTCTTCTTCGTCTTCTTCGTCGTCTTCATCTTCTTCTTCATCTTCTTGGTCTTCTTCTTCATCTTCTTCTTCATCTTCTTCGTCTTCTTCTTCGTCTTCTTCTTCATCTTCTTCGTCTTCTTCTTCATCTTCTTCTTCATCTTCTTCGTCTTCTTCTTCGTCTTCTTCTTCATCTTCTTCTTCATCTTCTTCGTCTTCTTCTTCATCTTCTTCTTGATCTTCTTCATCTTCTTCTTCATCTTCTTCTTCATCTTCTTCATCTTCTTCTTCATCTTCTTCTTCATCTTCATCTTCTTCGTCTTCTTCTTCGTCTTCTTCTTCGTCTTCTTCGTCTTCATCTTCATCTTCTTCTTCATGTTCTTCGTCTTCTTCTTCGTCTTCTTTTTGTCTTCTTCTTCGTCTTCTTCGTCTTCTTCTTCATCTTCTTCTTCATCTTCTTCGTCTTCTTCTTCGTCTTCTTCATCTTCTTCTTCATCTTCTTCGTCTTCTTCTTCGTCTTCTTCTTCATCTTCTTCATCTTCTTTGTCTTCTTCTTCGTCTTCTTCTTCGTCTTCTTCTTCATCTTCTTCTTCATCTTCTTCGTCTTCTTCTTCGTCTTCTTCTTCATCTTCTTCTTCGTCTTCTTCTTCATCTTCTTCGTCATCTTCTTCGTCTTCTTCTTCATCTTCTTCGTCTTCTTCTTCATCTTCTTCTTCTTCATCTTCTTCGTCTTCTTCTTCATCTTCTTCTACATCTTCTTCGTCTTCCTCTTCATCTTCTTCTTCATCTTCTTCGTCTTCTTCTTCATCTTCTTCTTCATCTTCTTCATCTTCTTCTTCATCTTCTTCTTCGTCTTCTTCTTCATCTTCTTCTTCATCTTCTTCGTCTTCTTCTTCATCTTCTTCGTCTTCTTCTTCATCTTCTTCTTCATCTTCTTCATCTTCTTCTTCATCTTCTTCTTCATCTTCTTCGTCTTCTTCATCTTGTTCTTCATCTTCTTCGTCTTCTTCTTCATCTTCTTCTTCATCTTCTTCGTCTTCTTCTTCGTCTTCTTCTTCATCTTCTTCGTCTTCTTCTTCGTCTTCTTCTTCATCTTCTTCGTCTTCTTCTTCGTCTTCTTCTTCATCTTCTTCTTCATCTTCTTCTTCATCTTCTTCGTCTTCTTCTTCATCTTCTTCTTCATCTTCTTCGTCTTCTTCTTCATCTTCTTCGTCTTCTTCTTCGTCTTCTTCTTCATCTTCTTCATCTTCTTCGTCTTCTTCTTCATCTTCTTCGTCTTCTTCTTCATCTTCTTCTTCATCTTCTTCATCTTCTTCGTCTTCTTCTTCATCTTCTTCTTCTTCATCTTCTTCGTCTTCTTCTTCATCTTCTTCTACATCTTCTTCGTCTTCTTCTTCATCTTCTTCTTCATCTTCTTCTTCATCTTCTTCATCTTCTTCTTCATCTTCTTCTTCGTCTTCTTCTTCATCTTCTTCTTCATCTTCTTCGTCTTCTTCTTCATCTTCTTCGTCTTCTTCTTCATCTTCTTCTTCATCTTCTTCATCTTCTTCTTCATCTTCTTCTTCATCTTCTTCGTCTTCTTCTTCATCTTCTTCTTCATCTTCTTCGTCTTCTTCTTCATCTTCTTCTTCATCTTCTTCGTCTTCCTCTTCATCTACTTCTTCATCTTCTTCGTCTTCTTCTTCATCTTCTTCTTCGTCTTCTTCATCTTCTTCTTCGTCTTCTTCTTCGTCTTCTTCTTCGTCTTCTTCTTCATCTTCTTCTTCATCTTCTTCGTCTTCTTCTTCGTCTTCTTCTTCATCTTCTTCGTCTTCTTCTTCATCTTCTTCTTCATCTTCTTCGTCTTCTTCTTCATCTTCTTCTTCATCTTCTTCATCTTCTTCTTCATCTTCTTCGTCTTCTTCTTCATCTTCTTCTTCATCTTCTTCGTCTTCTTCGTCTTCTTCTTCATCTTCTTCTTCATCTTCTTCCTCATCTTCTTCGTCTTCTTCTTCATCTTCTTCTTCATCTTCTTCATCTTCTTCTTCGTCTTCTTCTTCGTCTTCTTCATCTTCTTCATCTTCTTCGTCTTCTTCTTCATCTTCTTCTTCATCTTCTTCATCTTCTTCTTCATCTTCTTCATCTTCTTCTTCATCTTCTTCTTCGTCTTCTTCTTCATCTTCTTCTTCATCTTCTTCGTCTTCTTCATCTTCTTCGTCTTGTTCTTCATCTTCTTCTTCATCTTCTTCATCTTCTTCATCATCTTCTTCTTCATCTTCTTCGTCTTCTTCTTCATCTTCTTCTTCATCTTCTTCGTCTTCTTCTTCATCTTCTTCTTCATCATCTTCGTCTTCTTCTTCATCTTCTTCTTCATCTTCTTCGTCTTCTTCTTCATCTTCTTCATCTTCTTCTTCGTCTACTTCTTCGTCTTCTTCTTCGTCTTCTTCTTCATCTTCTTCTTCATCTTCTTCGTCTTCTTCTTCGTCTTCTTCTTCATCTTCTTCTGCGTCTTCTTATTCATCTTCTTCTTCATCTTCTTCGTCTTCTTCTTCATCTTCTTCTTCATCTTCTTCGTCTTCTTCTTCATCTTCTTCCTCATCTTCTTCGTCTTCTTCTTCATCTTCTTCTTCATCTTCTTCATCTTCTTCTTCTTCATCTTCTTCTTCATCTTCTTCTTCATCTTCTTCTTCATCTTCTTCGTCTTCTTCTTCATCTTCTTCTTCATCTTCTTCGTCTTCTTCTTCATCTTCTTCTTCATCTTCTTCGTCTTCTTCTTCATCTTCTTCTTCATCTTCTTCTTCATCTTCTTCTTCATCTTCTTCGTCTTCTTCGTCTTCTTCTTCATCTTCTTCTTCATCTTGTTCTTCATCTTCTTCGTCTTCTTCTTCATCTTCTTCTTCATCTTCTTCGTCTTCTTCTTCATCTTCTTCTTCATCTTCTTCGTCTTCTTCTTCATCTTCTTCTTCATCTTCTTCTTCATCTTCTTCTTCATCTTCTTCGTCTTCTTCTTCGTCTTCTTCTTCATCTTCTTCTTCATCTTCTTCTTCATCTTCTTCGTCTTCTTCTTCATCTTCTTCTTCATCTTTTTCATCTTCTTCTTCGTCTTCTTCTTCGTCTTCTTCTTCATCTTCTTCTTCATCTTCTTCGTCTTCTTCTTCGTCTTCTTCTTCATCTTCTTCTTCGTCTTCTTCTTCATCTTCTTCTTCATCTTCTTCGTCTTCTTCTTCGTCTTCTTCTTCATCTTCTTCGTCTTCTTCTTCATCTTCTTCGTCTTCTTCTTCGTCTTCTTCTTCATCTTCTTCTTCATCTTCTTCGTCTTCTTCTTCATCTTCTTCGTCTTCTTCTTCATCTTCTTCTTCATCTTCTTCATCTTCTTCGTCTTCTTCTTCATCTTCTTCTTCTTCGTCTTCTTCGTCTTCTTCTTCATCTTCTTCTACATCTTCTTCGTCTTCTTCTTCATCTTCTTCTTCATCTTCTTCGTCTTCTTCTTCATCTTCTTCTTCATCTTCTTCATCTTCTTCTTCATCTTCTTCTTCGTCTTCTTCTTCATCTTATTCTTCATCTTCTTCGTCTTCTTCTTCATCTTCTTCATCTTCTTCTTCATCTTCTTCTTCATCTTCTTCATCTTCTTCTTCATCTTCTTCTTCATCTTCTTCGTCTTCTTCTTCATCTTCTTCTTCATCTTCTTCGTCTTCTTCTTCATCTTCTTCTTCATCTTCTTCGTCTTCTTCTTCATCTTCTTCTTCATCTTCTTCATCTTCTTCTTCGTCTTCTTCTTCGTCTTCTTCTCCATCTTCTTCTTCATCTTCTTCTTCATCTTCTTCGTCTTCTTCTTCGTCTTCTTCTTCATCTCCTGCTTCGTCTTCTTCTTCATCTTCTTCTTCATCTTCTTCGTCTTCTTCTTCATCTTCTTCTTCATCTTCTTCGTCTTCTTCTTCATCTTCTTCTTCATCTTCTTCATCTTCTTCTTCATCTTCTTCGTCTTCTTCTTCATCTTCTTCTTCATCTTCTTCGTCTTCTTCGTCTTCTTCTTCATCTTCGTCTTCTTCTTCGTCTTCTTCTTCATCTTCTTCTTCATCTTCTTCATCTTCTTCTTCGTCTTCTTCTTCGTCTTCTTCTTCATCTTCTTCTTCATCTTCTTCTTCATCTTCTTCGTCTTCTTCTTCATCTTCTTCTTCATCTTCTTCATCTTCTTCTTCATCTTCTTCATCTTCTTCTTCATCTTCTTCTTCGTCTTCTTCTTCATCTTCTTCTTTATCTTCTTCGTCTTCTTCTTCATCTTCTTCGTCTTCTTCTTCTTCATCTTCTTCATCTTCTTCTTCATCTTCTTCTTCATCTTCTTCGTCTTCTTCTTCATCTTCTTCTTCATCTTCTTCGTCTTCTTCTTCATCTTCTTCTTCATCTTCTTCGTCTTCTTCATCTTCTTCTTCATGTTCTTCGTCTTCTTCTTCGTCTTCTTCTTCATCTTCTTCTTCGTCTTCTTCTTCCTCTTCTTCTTCATCTTCTTCGTCTTCTTCTTCATCTTCTTCTTCATCTTCTTCGTCTTCTTCTCCATCTTCTTCTTCATCTTCTTCGTCTTCTTCTTCATCTTCTTCTTCATCTTCTTCGTCTTCTTCTTCATCTTCTTCGTCTTCTTCTTCATCTTCTTCTTCGTCTTCTTCTTCGTCTTCTTCTTCATCTTCTTCTTCATCTTCTTCGTCTTCTTCTTCGTCTTCTTCTTCATCTTCTTCTGCGTCTTCTTATTCATCTTCTTCTTCATCTTCTTCGTCTTCTTCTTCATCTTCTTCTTCATCTTCTTCGTCTTCTTCTTCATCTTCTTCCTCATCTTCTTCGTCTTCTTCTTCATCTTCTTCTTCATCTTCTTCATCTTCTTCTTCTTCATCTTCTTCTTCATCTTCTTCTTCATCTTCTTCTTCATCTTCTTCGTCTTCTTCTTCATCTTCTTCTTCATCATCTTCGTCTTCTTCTTCATCTTCTTCTTCATCTTCTTCGTCTTCTTCTTCATCTTCTTCATCTTCTTCTTCGTCTACTTCTTCGTCTTCTTCTTCGTCTTCTTCTTCATCTTCTTCTTCATCTTCTTCGTCTTCTTCTTCGTCTTCTTCTTCATCTTCTTCTGCGTCTTCTTATTCATCTTCTTCTTCATCTTCTTCGTCTTCTTCTTCATCTTCTTCTTCATCTTCTTCGTCTTCTTCTTCATCTTCTTCCTCATCTTCTTCGTCTTCTTCTTCATCTTCTTCTTCATCTTCTTCATCTTCTTCTTCTTCATCTTCTTCTTCAACTTCTTCTTCATCTTCTTCTTCATCTTCTTCGTCTTCTTCTTCATCTTCTTCTTCATCTTCTTCGTCTTCTTCTTCATCTTCTTCTTCATCTTCTTCGTCTTCTTCTTCATCTTCTTCTTCATCTTCTTCTTCATCTTCTTCTTCATCTTCTTCGTCTTCTTCGTCTTCTTCTTCATCTTCTTCTTCATCTTGTTCTTCATCTTCTTCGTCTTCTTCTTCATCTTCTTCTTCATCTTCTTCGTCTTCTTCTTCATCTTCTTCGTCTTCTTCTTCGTCTTCTTCTTCATCTTCTTCTTCATCTTCTTCGTCTTCTTCTTCGTCTTCTTCTTCATCTTCTTCTGCGTCTTCTTATTCATCTTCTTCTTCATCTTCTTCGTCTTCTTCTTCATCTTCTTCTTCATCTTCTTCGTCTTCTTCTTCATCTTCTTCCTCATCTTCTTCGTCTTCTTCTTCATCTTCTTCTTCATCTTCTTCATCTTCTTCTTCTTCATCTTCTTCTTCATCTTCTTCTTCATCTTCTTCTTCATCTTCTTCGTCTTCTTCTTCATCTTCTTCTTCATCTTCTTCGTCTTCTTCTTCATCTTCTTCTTCATCTTCTTCGTCTTCTTCTTCATCTTCTTCTTCATCCTCTTCTTCATCTTCTTCTTCATCTTCTTCGTCTTCTTCGTCTTCTTCTTCATCTTCTTCTTCATCTTGTTCTTCATCTTCTTCGTCTTCTTCTTCATCTTCTTCTTCATCTTCTTCGTCTTCTTCTTCATCTTCTTCTTCATCTTCTTCGTCTTCTTCTTCATCTTCTTCTTCATCTTCTTCTTCATCTTCTTCTTCATCTTCTTCGTCTTCTTCTTCGTCTTCTTCTTCATCTTCTTCTTCATCTTCTTCTTCATCTTCTTCGTCTTCTTCTTCATCTTCTTCTTCATCTTTTTCATCTTCTTCTTCGTCTTCTTCTTCGTCTTCTTCTTCATCTTCTTCTTCATCTTCTTCGTCTTCTTCTTCGTCTTCTTCTTCATCTTCTTCTTCGTCTTCTTCTTCATCTTCTTCTTCATCTTCTTCGTCTTCTTCTTCGTCTTCTTCTTCATCTTCTTCGTCTTCTTCTTCATCTTCTTCGTCTTCTTCTTCGTCTTCTTCTTCATCTTCTTCTTCATCTTCTTCGTCTTCTTCTTCATCTTCTTCGTCTTCTTCTTCATCTTCTTCTTCATCTTCTTCATCTTCTTCGTCTTCTTCTTCATCTTCTTCTTCTTCGTCTTCTTCGTCTTCTTCTTCATCTTCTTCTACATCTTCTTCGTCTTCTTCTTCATCTTCTTCTTCATCTTCTTCGTCTTCTTCTTCATCTTCTTCTTCATCTTCTTCATCTTCTTCTTCATCTTCTTCTTCGTCTTCTTCTTCATCTTATTCTTCATCTTCTTCGTCTTCTTCTTCATCTTCTTCATCTTCTTCTTCATCTTCTTCTTCATCTTCTTCATCTTCTTCTTCATCTTCTTCTTCATCTTCTTCGTCTTCTTCTTCATCTTCTTCTTCATCTTCTTCGTCTTCTTCTTCATCTTCTTCTTCATCTTCTTCGTCTTCTTCTTCATCTTCTTCTTCATCTTCTTCATCTTCTTCTTCGTCTTCTTCTTCGTCTTCTTCTCCATCTTCTTCTTCATCTTCTTCTTCATCTTCTTCGTCTTCTTCTTCGTCTTCTTCTTCATCTCCTGCTTCGTCTTCTTCTTCATCTTCTTCTTCATCTTCTTCGTCTTCTTCTTCATCTTCTTCTTCATCTTCTTCGTCTTCTTCTTCATCTTCTTCTTCATCTTCTTCATCTTCTTCTTCATCTTCTTCGTCTTCTTCTTCATCTTCTTCTTCATCTTCTTCGTCTTCTTCGTCTTCTTCTTCATCTTCGTCTTCTTCTTCGTCTTCTTCTTCATCTTCTTCTTCATCTTCTTCATCTTCTTCTTCGTCTTCTTCTTCGTCTTCTTCTTCATCTTCTTCTTCATCTTCTTCTTCATCTTCTTCGTCTTCTTCTTCATCTTCTTCTTCATCTTCTTCATCTTCTTCTTCATCTTCTTCATCTTCTTCTTCATCTTCTTCTTCGTCTTCTTCTTCATCTTCTTCTTTATCTTCTTCGTCTTCTTCTTCATCTTCTTCGTCTTCTTCTTCTTCATCTTCTTCATCTTCTTCTTCATCTTCTTCTTCATCTTCTTCGTCTTCTTCTTCATCTTCTTCTTCATCTTCTTCGTCTTCTTCTTCATCTTCTTCTTCATCTTCTTCGTCTTCTTCATCTTCTTCTTCATGTTCTTCGTCTTCTTCTTCGTCTTCTTCTTCATCTTCTTCTTCGTCTTCTTCTTCCTCTTCTTCTTCATCTTCTTCGTCTTCTTCTTCATCTTCTTCTTCATCTTCTTCGTCTTCTTCTCCATCTTCTTCTTCATCTTCTTCGTCTTCTTCTTCATCTTCTTCTTCATCTTCTTCGTCTTCTTCTTCATCTTCTTCGTCTTCTTCTTCATCTTCTTCTTCGTCTTCTTCTTCGTCTTCTTCTTCATCTTCTTCTTCATCTTCTTCGTCTTCTTCTTCGTCTTCTTCTTCATCTTCTTCTGCGTCTTCTTATTCATCTTCTTCTTCATCTTCTTCGTCTTCTTCTTCATCTTCTTCTTCATCTTCTTCGTCTTCTTCTTCATCTTCTTCCTCATCTTCTTCGTCTTCTTCTTCATCTTCTTCTTCATCTTCTTCATCTTCTTCTTCTTCATCTTCTTCTTCATCTTCTTCTTCATCTTCTTCTTCATCTTCTTCGTCTTCTTCTTCATCTTCTTCTTCATCATCTTCGTCTTCTTCTTCATCTTCTTCTTCATCTTCTTCGTCTTCTTCTTCATCTTCTTCATCTTCTTCTTCGTCTACTTCTTCGTCTTCTTCTTCGTCTTCTTCTTCATCTTCTTCTTCATCTTCTTCGTCTTCTTCTTCGTCTTCTTCTTCATCTTCTTCTGCGTCTTCTTATTCATCTTCTTCTTCATCTTCTTCGTCTTCTTCTTCATCTTCTTCTTCATCTTCTTCGTCTTCTTCTTCATCTTCTTCCTCATCTTCTTCGTCTTCTTCTTCATCTTCTTCTTCATCTTCTTCATCTTCTTCTTCTTCATCTTCTTCTTCAACTTCTTCTTCATCTTCTTCTTCATCTTCTTCGTCTTCTTCTTCATCTTCTTCTTCATCTTCTTCGTCTTCTTCTTCATCTTCTTCTTCATCTTCTTCGTCTTCTTCTTCATCTTCTTCTTCATCTTCTTCTTCATCTTCTTCTTCATCTTCTTCGTCTTCTTCGTCTTCTTCTTCATCTTCTTCTTCATCTTGTTCTTCATCTTCTTCGTCTTCTTCTTCATCTTCTTCTTCATCTTCTTCGTCTTCTTCTTCATCTTCTTCTTCATCTTCTTCGTCTTCTTCTTCATCTTCTTCTTCATCTTCTTCTTCATCTTCTTCTTCATCTTCTTCGTCTTCTTCTTCGTCTTCTTCTTCATCTTCTTCTTCATCTTCTTCTTCATCTTCTTCGTCTTCTTCTTCATCTTCTTCTTCATCTTCTTCATCTTCTTCTTCGTCTTCTTCTTCGTCTTCTTCTTCATCTTCTTCTTCATCTTCTTCGTCTTCTTCTTCGTCTTCTTCTTCATCTTCTTCTTCGTCTTCTTCTTCATCTTCTTCTTCATCTTCTTCGTCTTCTTCTTCGTCTTCTTCTTCATCTTCTTCGTCTTCTTCTTCATCTTCTTCTTCATCTTCTTCATCTTCTTCTTCATCTTCTTCTTCGTCTTCTTCTTCATCTTCTTCTTCATCTTCTTCGTCTTCTTCTTCATCTTCTTCATCTTCTTCTTCATCTTCTTCTTCATCTTCTTCTTCATCTTCTTCATCTTCTTCTTCATCTTCTTCTTCATCTTCTTCGTCTTCTTCTTCATCTTCTTCTTCATCTTCTTCGTCTTCTTCTTCATCTTCTTCTTCATCTTCTTCGTCTTCTTCTTCATCTTCTTCTTCATCTTCTTCATCTTCTTCTTCGTCTTCTTCTTCGTCTTCTTCTCCATCTTCTTCTTCATCTTCTTCTTCATCTTCTTCGTCTTCTTCTTCGTCTTCTTCTTCATCTTCTTCTTCGTCTTCTTCTTCATCTTCTTCTTCATCTTCTTCGTCTTCTTCTTCATCTTCTTCTTCATCTTCTTCGTCTTCTTCTTCATCTTCTTCGTCTTCTTCTTCATCTTCTTCTTCATCTTCTTCATCTTCTTCTTCATCTTCTTCGTCTTCTTCTTCATCTTCTTCTTCATCTTCTTCGTCTTCTTCGTCTTCTTCTTCATCTTCGTCTTCTTCTTCGTCTTCTTCTTCATCTTCTTCTTCATCTTCTTCATCTTCTTCTTCGTCTTCTTCTTCGTCTTCTTCTTCATCTTCTTCTTCATCTTCTTCTTCATCTTCTTCGTCTTCTTCTTCATCTTCTTCTTCATCTTCTTCATCTTCTTCTTCATCTTCTTCATCTTCTTCTTCATCTTCATCTTCGTCTTCTTCTTCATCTTCTTCTTCATCTTCTTCGTCTTCTTCTTCATCTTCTTCGTCTTCTTCTTCTTCATCTTCTTCATCTTCTTCTTCATCTTCTTCTTCATCTTCTTCGTCTTCTTCTTCATCTTCTTCTTCATCTTCTTCGTCTTCTTCTTCATCTTCTTCTTCATCTTCTTCGACTTCTTCATCTTCTTCTTCATCTTCTTCGTCTTCTTCTTCGTCTTCTTCTTCATCTTCTTCTTCGTCTTCTTCTTCCTCTTCTTCTTCATCTTCTTCGTCTTCTTCTTCATCTTCTTCTTCATCTTCTTCGTCTTCTTCTCCATCTTCTTCTTCATCTTCTTCGTCTTCTTCTTCATCTTCTTCTTCATCTTCTTCGTCTTCTTCTTCATCTTCTTCGTCTTCTTCTTCATCTTCTTCTTCATCTTCTTCGTCGTCTTCTTCATCTTCTTCTTCATCTTCTTCTTCATCTTCTTCGTCTTCTTCTTCGTCTTCTTCTTCATCTTCTTCTTCATCTTCTTCGTCTTCTTCTTCATCTTCTTCATCTTCTTCGTCTTCTTCTTCGTCTTCTTCTTCATCTTCTTCGTCTTCTTCTTCATCTTCTTCGTCGTCTTCTCCGTCTTCTTCTTCGTCTCCTTCTTCGTCTTCTTCGTCTTCTTCTTCGTCTTCTTCCTCCTCTTCTTCTTCGTCTTCTTCTTCATCTTCTTCGTCTTCTTCTTCGTCTTCTTCTTCGTCTTCTTCTTCGTCTTCTTCATCTTCTTCGTCTTCTTCTTCGTCTTCTTCTTCATCTTCTTCATCTTCTTCGTCTTCTTCTTCATCTTCTTCTTCATCTTCTTCGTCTTCTTCTTCATCTTCTTCTTCATCTTCTTCGTCTTCTTCTTCATCTTCTCCTTCATCTTCTTCATCTTCCTCTTCATCTTCTTCTTCATCTTCTTCGTCGTCTTCTTCGTCTTCTTCTTCATCTTCTTCGTCTTCTGCTTCGTCTTCTTCTTCATCTTCTTCTTCATCTTCTTCGTCTTCTTCTTCGTCTTCTTCTTCATCTTCTTCGTCTTCTTCTTCATCTTCTTCTTCATCTTCTTCGTCTTCTTCTTCATCTTCTTCTTCATCTTCTTCATCTTCTTCTTCATCTTCTTCGTCTTCTTCTTCATCTTCTTCTTCATCTTCTTCGTCTTCTTCGTCTTCTTCTTCATCTTCTTCATCTTCTTCTTCATCTTCTTCGTCTTCTTCTTCATCTTCTTCTTCATCTTCTTCATCTTCTTCTTCGTCTTCTTCTTCGTCTTCTTCATCTTCTTCTTCATCTTCTTCGTCTTCTTCTTCATCTTCTTCTTCAACTTCTTCATCTTCTTCTTCAACTTCTTCATCTTCTTCTTCATCTTTTTCTTCGTCTTCTTCTTCATCTTCTTCTTCATCTTCTTCGTCTTCTTCTTCATCTTCTTCGTCTTCTTCTTCATCTTCTTCTTCATCTTCTTCATCTTCTTCTTCATCTTCTTCTTCATCTTCTTCGTCTTCTTCTTCATCTTCTTCTTCATCTTCTTCGTCTTCTTCTTCATCTTCTTCTTCATCTTCTTCGTCTTCTTCTTCATCTTCTTCTTCATCTTCTTCGTCTTCTTCTTCATCTGCTTCTTCATCTTCTTCGTCTTCTTCTTCATCTTCTTCTTCATCTTCTTCATCTTCTTCTTCGTCTTCTTCTTCGTCTTCTTCTTCGTCTTCTTCTTCATCTTCTTCTTCATCTTCTTCGTCTTCTTCTTCGTCTTCTTCTTCATCTTCTTCTTCGTCTTCTTCTTCGTCTTCTTCTTCATCTTCTTCGTCTTCTTCTTCATCTTCTTCGTCTTCTTCTTCATCTTCTTCTTCATCTTCTTCATCTTCTTCTTCATCTTCTTCTTCATCTTCTTCGCCTTCTTCTTCATCTTCTTCTTCATCTTCTTCGTCTTCTTCTTCATCTTCTTCTTCATCTTCTTCGTCTTCTTCTTCATCTTCTTCTTCATCTTCTTCGTCTTCTTCTTCATCTTCTTCTTCATCTTCTTCGTCTTCTTCTTCATCTTCTTCTTCATCTTCTTCATCTTCTTCTTCGTCTTCTTCTTCGTCTTCTTCTTCGTCTTCTTCTTCATCTTCTTCATCTTCTTCGTCTTCTTCTTCGTCTTCTTCTTCATCTTCTTCTTCGTCTTCTTCTTCTTCTTCATCTTCTTCGTCTTCTTCTTCATCTTCTTCTTCATCTTCTTCGTCTTCTTCTTCATCTTCTTCTTCATCTTCTTCGTCTTCTTCTTCATCTTCTTCTTCATCTTCTTCATCTTCTTCTTCATCTTCTTCGTCTTCTTCTTCATCTTCTTCTTCATCTTCTTCGTCTTCTTCTTCATCTTCTTCTTCATCTTCTTCGTCTTCTTCTTCATCTTCTTCTTCATCTTCTTCGTCTTCTTCTTCGTCTTCTTCTTCATCTTCTTCTTCATCTTCTTCGTCTTCTTCTTCGTCTTCTTCTTCTTCTTCATCTTCTTCGTCTTCTTCTTCATCTTCTTCTTCATCTTCTTCGTCTTCTTCTTCATCTTCTTCTTCATCTTCTCCGTCTTCTTCTTCGTCTTCTTCTTCGTCTTCTTCTTCGTCTTCTTCTTCGTCTTCTTCTTCGTCTTCTTCTTCGTCTTCTTCTTCGTCTTCTTCATCTTCTTCGTCTTCTGCTTCATCTTCTTCTTCATCTTCTTCTTCATCTTCTTCGTCTTCTTCTTCATCTTCTTCTTCATCTTCTTCGTCTTCTTCTTCATCTTCTTCTTCATCTTCTTCGTCTTCTTCTTCATCTTCATCTTCATCTTCTTCATCTTCTACTTCATCTTCTTCGTCTTCTTCTTCATCTTCTTCTTCATCTTCTTCGTCTTCTTCTTCATCTTCTTCTTCATCTTCTTCGTCTTCTTCTTCATCTTCTTCTTCATCTTCTTCGTCTTCTTCTTCATCTTCTTCTTCATCTTCTTCGTCTTCTTCTTCATCTTCTTCTTCATCTTCTTCGTCTTCTTCTTCGTCTTCTTCTTCATCTTCTTCTTCATCTTCTTCGTCTTCTTCGTCTTCTTCTTCATCTTCTTCTTCATCTTCTTCGTCTTCTTCTTCATCTTCTTCTTCATCTTCTCCGTCTTCTTCTTCGTCTTCTTCTTCGTCTTCTTCGTCTTCTTCTTCGTCTTCTTCTTCGTCTTCTTCTTCGTCTTCTTCTTCATCTTCTTCGTCTTCTTCTTCGTCTTCTTCTTCGTCTTCTTCTTCGTCTTCTTCATCTTCTTCGTCTTCTGCTTCATCTTCTTCTTCATCTTCTTCTTCATCTTCTTCGTCTTCTTCTTCATCTTCTTCTTCATCTTCTTCGTCTTCTTCTTCATCTTCTTCTTCATCTTCTTCGTCTTCTTCTTCATCTTCATCTTCATCTTCTTCATCTTCTTCTTCATCTTCTTCGTCTTCTTCTTCATCTTCTTCTTCATCTTCTTCGTCTTCTTCTTCATCTTCTTCTTCATCTTCTTCGTCTTCTTCTTCATCTTCTTCTTCATCTTCTTCATCTTCTTCTTCATCTTCTTCGTCTTCTTCTTCGTCTTCTTCTTCATCTTCTTCCTCTTCTTCTTCATCTTCTTCTTCATCTTCTTCGTCTTGTTCTTCATCTTCTTCTTCATCTTCTTCTTCATCTTCTTCGTCTTCTTCTTCATCTTCTTCTTCATCTTCTTCGTCTTCTTCTTCGTCTTCTTCTTCATCTTCTTCGTCTTCTTCTTCATCTTCTTCTTCATCTTCTTCGTCTTGTTCTTCATCTTCTTCTTCATCTTCTTCTTCATCTTCTTCGTCTTCTTCTTCATCTTCTTCTTCGTCTTCTTCGTCGTCTTCATCTTCTTCTTCATCTTCTTCGTCTTCTTCTTCATCTTCTTCTTCATCTTCTTCGTCTTCTTCTTCGTCTTCTTCTTCATCTTCTTCGTCTTCTTCTTCATCTTCTTCTTCATCTTCTTCGTCTTCTTCTTCGTCTTCTTCTTCATCTTCTTCTTCATCTTCTTCTTGATCTTCTTCATCTTCTTCTTCATCTTCTTCTTCATCTTCTTCATCTTCTTCTTCATCTTCTTCTTCATCTTCATCTTCTTCGTCTTCTTCTTCGTCTTCTTCTTCGTCTTCTTCGTCTTCTTCTTCATCTTCTTCTTCATGTTCTTCGTCTTCTTCTTCGTCTTCTTCTTTGTCTTCTTCTTCGTCTTCTTCGTCTTCTTCTTCATCTTCTTCTTCATCTTCTTCGTCTTCTTCTTCGTCTTCTTCATCTTCTTCTTCATCTTCTTCGTCTTCTTCTTCGTCTTCTTCTTCATCTTCTTCATCTTCTTTGTCTTCTTCTTCGTCTTCTTCTTCGTCTTCTTCTTCATCTTCTTCTTCATCTTCTTCGTCTTCTTCTTCGTCTTCTTCTTCATCTTCTTCTTCGTCTTCTTCTTCATCTTCTTCTTCATCTTCTTCGTCTTCTTCTTCATCTTCTTCGTCTTCTTCTTCATCTTCTTCTTCTTCATCTTCTTCGTCTTCTTCTTCATCTTCTTCTACATCTTCTTCGTCTTCCTCTTCATCTTCTTCTTCATCTTCTTCGTCTTCTTCTTCGTCTTCTTCTTCATCTTCTTCATCTTCTTCTTCATCTTCTTCTTCGTCTTCTTCTTCATCTTCTTCTTCATCTTCTTCGTCTTCTTCTTCATCTTCTTCGTCTTCTTCTTCATCTTCTTCTTCATCTTCTTCATCTTCTTCTTCATCTTCTTCTTCATCTTCTTCGTCTTCTTCTTCATCTTGTTCTTCATCTTCTTCGTCTTCTTCTTCATCTTCTTCTTCATCTTCTTCGTCTTCTTCTTCGTCTTCTTCTTCATCTTCTTCGTCTTCTTCTTCGTCTTCTTCTTCATCTTCTTCGTCTTCTTCTTCGTCTTCTTCTTCATCTTCTTCTTCATCTTCTTCTTCATCTTCTTCGTCTTCTTCTTCATCTTCTTCTTCATCTTCTTCGTCTTCTTCTTCATCTTCTTCGTCTTCTTCTTCGTCTTCTTCTTCATCTTCTTCATCTTCTTCGTCTTCTTCTTCATCTTCTTCGTCTTCTTCTTCATCTTCTTCTTCATCTTCTTCATCTTCTTCGTCTTCTTCTTCATCTTCTTCTTCTTCATCTTCTTCGTCTTCTTCTTCATCTTCTTCTACATCTTCTTCGTCTTCTTCTTCATCTTCTTCTTCATCTTCTTCTTCATCTTCTTCATCTTCTTCTTCATCTTCTTCTTCGTCTTCTTCTTCATCTTCTTCTTCATCTTCTTCGTCTTCATCTTCATCTTCATCTTCTTCGTCTTCTTCTTCATCTTCTTCTTCATCTTCTTCATCTTCTTCTTCATCTTCTTCTTCATCTTCTTCGTCTTCTTCTTCATCTTCTTCTTCATCTTCTTCGTCTTCTTCTTCATCTTCTTCTTCATCTTCTTCGTCTTCCTCTTCATCTACTTCTTCATCTTCTTCGTCTTCTTCTTCATCTTCTTCTTCGTCTTCTTCATCTTCTTCTTCGTCTTCTTCTTCGTCTTCTTCTTCATCTTCTTCTTCATCTTCTTCGTCTTCTTCTTCGTCTTCTTCTTCATCTTCTTCGTCTTCTTCTTCATCTTCTTCTTCATCTTCTTCGTCTTCTTCTTCATCTTCTTCTTCATCTTCTTCATCTTCTTCTTCATCTTCTTCGTCTTCTTCTTCATCTTCTTCTTCATCTTCTTCGTCTTCTTCTTCATCTTCTTCTTCATCTTCTTCGTCTTCTTCTTCGTCTTCTTCTTCGTCTTCTTCTTCGTCTTCTTCTTCATCTTCATCTTCGTCTTCTTCGTCTTCTTCTTCATCTTCTTCTTCATCTTCTTCATCTTCTTCTTCATCTTCTTCGTCTTCTTCTTCATCTTCTTCTTCATCTTCTTCGTCTTCTTCTTCATCTTCTTCTTCATCTTCTTCATCTTCTTCTTCATCTTCTTCGTCTTCTTCTTCGTCTTCTTCTTCGTCTTCATCGTCTTCTTCTTCGTCTTCTTCTTTGTCTTCTTCGTCTTCTTCTTCTTCATCTTCTTCGTCTTCTTCTTCATCTTCTTCTTCATCTTCTTCTTCATCTTCTTCGTCTTCTTCTTCGTCTTCTTCTTCATTTTCTACTTCATCTTCTTCGTCTTCTTCTTCAACTTTTTCGTCTTCTTCTTCGTCTTCTTCTTCATCTTCGTCGTCTTCTTCTTCATCTTCTTCATCTTCTTCTTCATCTTCTTCTTCGTCTTCTTTGTCTTCTTCTTCGTCTTCTTCTTCGTCTTCTTCTTCATCTTCCTCTTCATCTTCTTCGTCTTCGTCGTCTTCTTCTTCATCTTCTTCTTCATCTTCTTCGTCTTCTTCTTCGTCTTCTTCTTCATCTTCTTCGTCTTCTTCTTCATCTTCTACTTCATCTTCTTCGTCTTCTTCTTCATCTACTTCGTCTTCTTCTTCGTCTTCTTCTTCATCTTCTTCGTCTTCTTCTTCATCTTCTTCATCTTCTTCTTCATCTTCTTCTTCGTCTTCTTCGTCTTCTTCTTCATCTTCTTCGTCTTCTTCTTCGTCTTCTTCTTCATCTTCTTCGTCTTCTTCTTCATCTTCTTCGTCTTCTTCTTCGTCTTCTTCGTCTTCTTCTTCCTCTTCTTCTTCGTCTTCTTCATCTTCTTCTTCGTCTTCTTCTTCGTCTTCTTCTTCGTCTTCTTCTTCGTCTTCTTCGTCTTCTTCGTCGTCTTCTTCGTCGTCTTCTTCGTCTTCTTCTTCGTCTTCTTCGTCGTCTTCTTCGTCTCCTTCTTCGTCTTCTTCTTCATCTTCTTCGTCTTCTTCTTCGTCTTCTTCTTCATCTTCTTCGTCTTCTTCTTCATCTTCTTCTTCATCTTCTTCGTCTTCTTCTTCATCTTCTTCGTCTTCTTCTTCGTCTTCTTCTTCATCTTCTTCTTCATCTTCTTCTTCATCTTCTTCGTCTTCTTCTTCATCTTCTTCGTCTTCTTCTTCATCTTCTTCGTCTTCTTCTTCATCTTCTTCTTCGTCTTCTTCTTCGTCTTCTTCGTCTTCTTCTTCATCTTCTTCTTCATCTTCTTCGTCTTCTTCGTCTTCTTCTTCATCTTCGTCTTCTTCTTCGTCTTCTTCTTCATCTTCTTCTTCATCTTCTTCATCTTCTTCTTCGTCTTCTTCTTCGTCTTCTTCTTCATCTTCTTCTTCATCTTCTTCGTCTTCTTCTTCATCTTCTACTTCATCTTCTTCATCTTCTTCTTCATCTTCTTCATCTTCTTCTTCATCTTCTTCTTCGTCTTCTTCTTCATCTTCTTCTTCATCTTCTTCGTCTTCTTCTTCATCTTCTTCGTCTTCTTCTTCTTCATCTTCTTCATCTTCTTCTTCATCTTCTTCTTCATCTTCTTCGTCTTCTTCTTCATCTTCTTCTTCATCTTCTTCGTCTTCTTCTTCATCTTCCTCTTCATCTTCTTCGTCTTCTTCGTCTTCTTCTTCATCTTCGTCTTCTTCTTCGTCTTCTTCTTCATCTTCTTCTTCATCTTCCTCATCTTCTTCTTCGTCTTCTTCTTCGTCTTCTTCTTCATCTTCTTCTTCATCTTCTTCGTCTTCTTCTTCATCTTCTTCTTCATCTTCTTCATCTTCTTCTTCATCTTCTTCATCTTCTTCTTCATCTTCTTCTTCGTCTTCTTCTTCATCTTCTTCTTCATCTTCCTCGTCTTCTTCTTCATCTTCTTCGTCTTCTTCTTCTTCATCTTCTTCATCTTCTTCTTCATCTTCTTCTTCATCTTCTTCGTCTTCTTCTTCATCTTCTTCTTCATCTTCTTCATCTTCTTCTTCATCTTCTTCTTCATCTTCTTCGTCTTCTTCTTCATCTTCTTCTTCATCTTCTTCGTCTTCTTCTTCGTCTTCTTCTTCATCTTCTTCTTCGTCTTCTTCTTCATCTTCTTCTTCATCTTCTTCGTCTTCTTCTTCATCTTCTTCTTCATCTTCTTCGTCTTCTTCTTCATCTTCTTCTTCATCTTCTTCTTCATCTTCTTCTTCATCTTCTTCATCTTCTTCTTCATCTTCTTCTTCGTCTTCTTCTTCATCTTCTTCTTCATCTTCTTCGTCTTCTTCTTCATCTTCTTCGTCTTCTTCTTCATCTTCTTCTTCATCTTCTTCATCTTCTTCTTCATCTTCTTCTTCATCTTCTTCGTCTTCTTCTTCATCTTCTTCTTCATCTTCTTCATCTTCTTCTTCATCTTCTTCTTCATCTTCTTCGTCTTCTTCTTCATCTTCTTCTTCATCTTCTTCGTCTTCTTCTTCGTCTTCTTCTTCATCTTCTTCGTCTTCTTCTTCATCTTCTTCTTCATCTTCTTCGTCTTCTTCTTCATCTTCTTCTTCATCTTCTTCATCTTCTTCTTCATCTTCTTCATCTTCTTCTTCATCTTCTTCTTCGTCTTCTTCTTCATCTTCTTCTTTATCTTCTTCGTCTTCTTCTTCATCTTCTTCGTCTTCTTCTTCTTCATCTTCTTCATCTTCTTCTTCATCTTCTTCTTCATCTTCTTCGTCTTCTTCTTCATCTTCTTCTTCATCTTCTTCGTCTTCTTCTTCATCTTCTTCTTCATCTTCTTCGTCTTCTTCATCTTCTTCTTCATGTTCTTCGTCTTCTTCTTCGTCTTCTTCTTCATCTTCTTCTTCGTCTTCTTCTTCCTCTTCTTCTTCATCTTCTTCGTCTTCTTCTTCATCTTCTTCTTCATCTTCTTCGTCTTCTTCTCCATCTTCTTCTTCATCTTCTTCGTCTTCTTCTTCATCTTCTTCTTCATCTTCTTCGTCTTCTTCTTCATCTTCTTCGTCTTCTTCTTCATCTTCTTCTTCGTCTTCTTCTTCGTCTTCTTCTTCATCTTCTTCTTCATCTTCTTCGTCTTCTTCTTCGTCTTCTTCTTCATCTTCTTCTGCGTCTTCTTATTCATCTTCTTCTTCATCTTCTTCGTCTTCTTCTTCATCTTCTTCTTCATCTTCTTCGTCTTCTTCTTCATCTTCTTCCTCATCTTCTTCGTCTTCTTCTTCATCTTCTTCTTCATCTTCTTCATCTTCTTCTTCTTCATCTTCTTCTTCATCTTCTTCTTCATCTTCTTCTTCATCTTCTTCGTCTTCTTCGTCTTCTTCTTCATCTTCGTCTTCTTCTTCGTCTTCTTCTTCATCTTCTTCTTCGTCTACTTCTTCGTCTTCTTCTTCGTCTTCTTCTTCATCTTCTTCTTCATCTTCTTCGTCTTCTTCTTCGTCTTCTTCTTCATCTTCTTCTGCGTCTTCTTATTCATCTTCTTCTTCATCTTCTTCGTCTTCTTCTTCATCTTCTTCTTCATCTTCTTCGTCTTCTTCTTCATCTTCTTCCTCATCTTCTTCGTCTTCTTCTTCATCTTCTTCTTCATCTTCTTCATCTTCTTCTTCTTCATCTTCTTCTTCAACTTCTTCTTCATCTTCTTCTTCATCTTCTTCGTCTTCTTCTTCATCTTCTTCTTCATCTTCTTCGTCTTCTTCTTCATCTTCTTCTTCATCTTCTTCGTCTTCTTCTTCATCTTCTTCTTCATCTTCTTCTTCATCTTCTTCTTCATCTTCTTCGTCTTCTTCGTCTTCTTCTTCATCTTCTTCTTCATCTTGTTCTTCATCTTCTTCGTCTTCTTCTTCATCTTCTTCTTCATCTTCTTCGTCTTCTTCTTCATCTTCTTCTTCATCTTCTTCGTCTTCTTCTTCATCTTCTTCTTCATCTTCTTCTTCATCTTCTTCTTCATCTTCTTCGTCTTCTTCTTCGTCTTCTTCTTCATCTTCTTCTTCATCTTCTTCTTCATCTTCTTCGTCTTCTTCTTCATCTTCTTCTTCATCTTCTTCATCTTCTTCTTCGTCTTCTTCTTCGTCTTCTTCTTCATCTTCTTCTTCATCTTCTTCGTCTTCTTCTTCGTCTTCTTCTTCATCTTCTTCTTCGTCTTCTTCTTCATCTTCTTCTTCATCTTCTTCGTCTTCTTCTTCGTCTTCTTCTTCATCTTCTTCGTCTTCTTCTTCATCTTCTTCTTCATCTTCTTCATCTTCTTCTTCATCTTCTTCTTCGTCTTCTTCTTCATCTTCTTCTTCATCTTCTTCGTCTTCTTCTTCATCTTCTTCATCTTCTTCTTCATCTTCTTCTTCATCTTCTTCTTCATCTTCTTCATCTTCTTCTTCATCTTCTTCTTCATCTTCTTCGTCTTCTTCTTCATCTTCTTCTTCATCTTCTTCGTCTTCTTCTTCATCTTCTTCTTCATCTTCTTCGTCTTCTTCTTCATCTTCTTCTTCATCTTCTTCATCTTCTTCTTCGTCTTCTTCTTCGTCTTCTTCTCCATCTTCTTCTTCATCTTCTTCTTCATCTTCTTCGTCTTCTTCTTCGTCTTCTTCTTCATCTTCTTCTTCGTCTTCTTCTTCATCTTCTTCTTCATCTTCTTCGTCTTCTTCTTCATCTTCTTCTTCATCTTCTTCGTCTTCTTCTTCATCTTCTTCGTCTTCTTCTTCATCTTCTTCTTCATCTTCTTCATCTTCTTCTTCATCTTCTTCGTCTTCTTCTTCATCTTCTTCTTCATCTTCTTCGTCTTCTTCGTCTTCTTCTTCATCTTCGTCTTCTTCTTCGTCTTCTTCTTCATCTTCTTCTTCATCTTCTTCATCTTCTTCTTCGTCTTCTTCTTCGTCTTCTTCTTCATCTTCTTCTTCATCTTCTTCTTCATCTTCTTCGTCTTCTTCTTCATCTTCTTCTTCATCTTCTTCATCTTCTTCTTCATCTTCTTCATCTTCTTCTTCATCTTCATCTTCGTCTTCTTCTTCATCTTCTTCTTCATCTTCTTCGTCTTCTTCTTCATCTTCTTCGTCTTCTTCTTCTTCATCTTCTTCATCTTCTTCTTCATCTTCTTCTTCATCTTCTTCGTCTTCTTCTTCATCTTCTTCTTCATCTTCTTCGTCTTCTTCTTCATCTTCTTCTTCATCTTCTTCGACTTCTTCATCTTCTTCTTCATCTTCTTCGTCTTCTTCTTCGTCTTCTTCTTCATCTTCTTCTTCGTCTTCTTCTTCCTCTTCTTCTTCATCTTCTTCGTCTTCTTCTTCATCTTCTTCTTCATCTTCTTCGTCTTCTTCTCCATCTTCTTCTTCATCTTCTTCGTCTTCTTCTTCATCTTCTTCTTCATCTTCTTCGTCTTCTTCTTCATCTTCTTCTTCATCTTCTTCGTCTTCTTCTTCATCTTCTTCATCTTCTTCTTCATCTTCTTCTTCATCTTCTTCGTCTTCTTCTTCATCTTCTTCTTCATCTTCTTCGTCTTCTTCTTCATCTTCTTCTTCATCTTCTTCGTCTTCTTCATCTTCTTCTTCATGTTCTTCGTCTTCTTCTTCGTCTTCTTCTTCATCTTCTTCTTCGTCTTCTTCTTCCTCTTCTTCTTCATCTTCTTCGTCTTCTTCTTCATCTTCTTCTTCATCTTCTTCGTCTTCTTCTCCATCTTCTTCTTCATCTTCTTCGTCTTCTTCTTCATCTTCTTCTTCATCTTCTTCGTCTTCTTCTTCATCTTCTTCGTCTTCTTCTTCATCTTCTTCTTCGTCTTCTTCTTCGTCTTCTTCTTCATCTTCTTCTTCATCTTCTTCGTCTTCTTCTTCGTCTTCTTCTTCATCTTCTTCTGCGTCTTCTTATTCATCTTCTTCTTCATCTTCTTCGTCTTCTTCTTCATCTTCTTCTTCATCTTCTTCGTCTTCTTCTTCATCTTCTTCCTCATCTTCTTCGTCTTCTTCTTCATCTTCTTCTTCATCTTCTTCATCTTCTTCTTCTTCATCTTCTTCTTCATCTTCTTCTTCATCTTCTTCTTCATCTTCTTCGTCTTCTTCTTCATCTTCTTCTTCATCATCTTCGTCTTCTTCTTCATCTTCTTCTTCATCTTCTTCGTCTTCTTCTTCATCTTCTTCATCTTCTTCTTCGTCTACTTCTTCGTCTTCTTCTTCGTCTTCTTCTTCATCTTCTTCTTCATCTTCTTCGTCTTCTTCTTCGTCTTCTTCTTCATCTTCTTCTGCGTCTTCTTATTCATCTTCTTCTTCATCTTCTTCGTCTTCTTCTTCATCTTCTTCTTCATCTTCTTCGTCTTCTTCTTCATCTTCTTCCTCATCTTCTTCGTCTTCTTCTTCATCTTCTTCTTCATCTTCTTCATCTTCTTCTTCTTCATCTTCTTCTTCAACTTCTTCTTCATCTTCTTCTTCATCTTCTTCGTCTTCTTCTTCATCTTCTTCTTCATCTTCTTCGTCTTCTTCTTCATCTTCTTCTTCATCTTCTTCGTCTTCTTCTTCATCTTCTTCTTCATCTTCTTCTTCATCTTCTTCTTCATCTTCTTCGTCTTCTTCGTCTTCTTCTTCATCTTCTTCTTCATCTTGTTCTTCATCTTCTTCGTCTTCTTCTTCATCTTCTTCTTCATCTTCTTCTTCATCTTCTTCTTCATCTTCTTCTTCATCTTCTTCGTCTTCTTCTTCATCTTCTTCTTCATCATCTTCGTCTTCTTCTTCATCTTCTTCTTCATCTTCTTCGTCTTCTTCTTCATCTTCTTCATCTTCTTCTTCGTCTACTTCTTCGTCTTCTTCTTCGTCTTCTTCTTCATCTTCTTCTTCATCTTCTTCGTCTTCTTCTTCGTCTTCTTCTTCATCTTCTTCTGCGTCTTCTTATTCATCTTCTTCTTCATCTTCTTCGTCTTCTTCTTCATCTTCTTCTTCATCTTCTTCGTCTTCTTCTTCATCTTCTTCCTCATCTTCTTCGTCTTCTTCTTCATCTTCTTCTTCATCTTCTTCATCTTCTTCTTCTTCATCTTCTTCTTCAACTTCTTCTTCATCTTCTTCTTCATCTTCTTCGTCTTCTTCTTCATCTTCTTCTTCATCTTCTTCGTCTTCTTCTTCATCTTCTTCTTCATCTTCTTCGTCTTCTTCTTCATCTTCTTCTTCATCTTCTTCTTCATCTTCTTCTTCATCTTCTTCGTCTTCTTCGTCTTCTTCTTCATCTTCTTCTTCATCTTGTTCTTCATCTTCTTCGTCTTCTTCTTCATCTTCTTCTTCATCTTCTTCGTCTTCTTCTTCATCTTCTTCTTCATCTTCTTCGTCTTCTTCTTCATCTTCTTCTTCATCTTCTTCTTCATCTTCTTCTTCATCTTCTTCGTCTTCTTCTTCGTCTTCTTCTTCATCTTCTTCTTCATCTTCTTCTTCATCTTCTTCGTCTTCTTCTTCATCTTCTTCTTCATCTTCTTCATCTTCTTCTTCGTCTTCTTCTTCGTCTTCTTCTTCATCTTCTTCTTCATCTTCTTCGTCTTCTTCTTCGTCTTCTTCTTCATCTTCTTCTTCGTCTTCTTCTTCATCTTCTTCTTCATCTTCTTCGTCTTCTTCTTCGTCTTCTTCTTCATCTTCTTCGTCTTCTTCTTCATCTTCTTCTTCATCTTCTTCATCTTCTTCTTCATCTTCTTCTTCGTCTTCTTCTTCATCTTCTTCTTCATCTTCTTCGTCTTCTTCTTCATCTTCTTCATCTTCTTCTTCATCTTCTTCTTCATCTTCTTCTTCATCTTCTTCATCTTCTTCTTCATCTTCTTCTTCATCTTCTTCGTCTTCTTCTTCATCTTCTTCTTCATCTTCTTCGTCTTCTTCTTCATCTTCTTCTTCATCTTCTTCGTCTTCTTCTTCATCTTCTTCTTCATCTTCTTCATCTTCTTCTTCGTCTTCTTCTTCGTCTTCTTCTCCATCTTCTTCTTCATCTTCTTCTTCATCTTCTTCGTCTTCTTCTTCGTCTTCTTCTTCATCTTCTTCTTCGTCTTCTTCTTCATCTTCTTCTTCATCTTCTTCGTCTTCTTCTTCATCTTCTTCTTCATCTTCTTCGTCTTCTTCTTCATCTTCTTCGTCTTCTTCTTCATCTTCTTCTTCATCTTCTTCATCTTCTTCTTCATCTTCTTCGTCTTCTTCTTCATCTTCTTCTTCATCTTCTTCGTCTTCTTCGTCTTCTTCTTCATCTTCGTCTTCTTCTTCGTCTTCTTCTTCATCTTCTTCTTCATCTTCTTCATCTTCTTCTTCGTCTTCTTCTTCGTCTTCTTCTTCATCTTCTTCTTCATCTTCTTCTTCATCTTCTTCGTCTTCTTCTTCATCTTCTTCTTCATCTTCTTCATCTTCTTCTTCATCTTCTTCATCTTCTTCTTCATCTTCATCTTCGTCTTCTTCTTCATCTTCTTCTTCATCTTCTTCGTCTTCTTCTTCATCTTCTTCGTCTTCTTCTTCTTCATCTTCTTCATCTTCTTCTTCATCTTCTTCTTCATCTTCTTCGTCTTCTTCTTCATCTTCTTCTTCATCTTCTTCGTCTTCTTCTTCATCTTCTTCTTCATCTTCTTCGACTTCTTCATCTTCTTCTTCATCTTCTTCGTCTTCTTCTTCGTCTTCTTCTTCATCTTCTTCTTCGTCTTCTTCTTCCTCTTCTTCTTCATCTTCTTCGTCTTCTTCTTCATCTTCTTCTTCATCTTCTTCGTCTTCTTCTCCATCTTCTTCTTCATCTTCTTCGTCTTCTTCTTCATCTTCTTCTTCATCTTCTTCGTCTTCTTCTTCATCTTCTTCGTCTTCTTCTTCATCTTCTTCTTCATCTTCTTCGTCGTCTTCTTCATCTTCTTCTTCATCTTCTTCTTCATCTTCTTCGTCTTCTTCTTCGTCTTCTTCTTCATCTTCTTCTTCATCTTCTTCGTCTTCTTCTTCATCTTCTTCATCTTCTTCGTCTTCTTCTTCGTCTTCTTCTTCATCTTCTTCGTCTTCTTCTTCATCTTCTTCGTCGTCTTCTCCGTCTTCTTCTTCGTCTCCTTCTTCGTCTTCTTCGTCTTCTTCTTCGTCTTCTTCCTCCTCTTCTTCTTCGTCTTCTTCTTCATCTTCTTCGTCTTCTTCTTCGTCTTCTTCTTCGTCTTCTTCTTCGTCTTCTTCATCTTCTTCGTCTTCTTCTTCGTCTTCTTCTTCATCTTCTTCATCTTCTTCGTCTTCTTCTTCATCTTCTTCTTCATCTTCTTCGTCTTCTTCTTCATCTTCTTCTTCATCTTCTTCGTCTTCTTCTTCATCTTCTCCTTCATCTTCTTCATCTTCCTCTTCATCTTCTTCTTCATCTTCTTCGTCGTCTTCTTCGTCTTCTTCTTCATCTTCTTCGTCTTCTGCTTCGTCTTCTTCTTCATCTTCTTCTTCATCTTCTTCGTCTTCTTCTTCGTCTTCTTCTTCATCTTCTTCGTCTTCTTCTTCATCTTCTTCTTCATCTTCTTCGTCTTCTTCTTCATCTTCTTCTTCATCTTCTTCATCTTCTTCTTCATCTTCTTCGTCTTCTTCTTCATCTTCTTCTTCATCTTCTTCGTCTTCTTCGTCTTCTTCTTCATCTTCTTCATCTTCTTCTTCATCTTCTTCGTCTTCTTCTTCATCTTCTTCTTCATCTTCTTCATCTTCTTCTTCGTCTTCTTCTTCGTCTTCTTCATCTTCTTCTTCATCTTCTTCGTCTTCTTCTTCATCTTCTTCTTCAACTTCTTCATCTTCTTCTTCAACTTCTTCATCTTCTTCTTCATCTTTTTCTTCGTCTTCTTCTTCATCTTCTTCTTCATCTTCTTCGTCTTCTTCTTCATCTTCTTCGTCTTCTTCTTCATCTTCTTCTTCATCTTCTTCATCTTCTTCTTCATCTTCTTCTTCATCTTCTTCGTCTTCTTCTTCATCTTCTTCTTCATCTTCTTCGTCTTCTTCTTCATCTTCTTCTTCATCTTCTTCGTCTTCTTCTTCATCTTCTTCTTCATCTTCTTCGTCTTCTTCTTCATCTGCTTCTTCATCTTCTTCGTCTTCTTCTTCATCTTCTTCTTCATCTTCTTCATCTTCTTCTTCGTCTTCTTCTTCGTCTTCTTCTTCGTCTTCTTCTTCATCTTCTTCTTCATCTTCTTCGTCTTCTTCTTCGTCTTCTTCTTCATCTTCTTCTTCGTCTTCTTCTTCGTCTTCTTCTTCATCTTCTTCGTCTTCTTCTTCATCTTCTTCGTCTTCTTCTTCATCTTCTTCTTCATCTTCTTCATCTTCTTCTTCATCTTCTTCTTCATCTTCTTCGCCTTCTTCTTCATCTTCTTCTTCATCTTCTTCGTCTTCTTCTTCATCTTCTTCTTCATCTTCTTCGTCTTCTTCTTCATCTTCTTCTTCATCTTCTTCGTCTTCTTCTTCATCTTCTTCTTCATCTTCTTCGTCTTCTTCTTCATCTTCTTCTTCATCTTCTTCATCTTCTTCTTCGTCTTCTTCTTCGTCTTCTTCTTCGTCTTCTTCTTCATCTTCTTCATCTTCTTCGTCTTCTTCTTCGTCTTCTTCTTCATCTTCTTCTTCGTCTTCTTCTTCTTCTTCATCTTCTTCGTCTTCTTCTTCATCTTCTTCTTCATCTTCTTCGTCTTCTTCTTCATCTTCTTCTTCATCTTCTTCGTCTTCTTCTTCATCTTCTTCTTCATCTTCTTCATCTTCTTCTTCATCTTCTTCGTCTTCTTCTTCATCTTCTTCTTCATCTTCTTCGTCTTCTTCTTCATCTTCTTCTTCATCTTCTTCGTCTTCTTCTTCATCTTCTTCTTCATCTTCTTCGTCTTCTTCTTCGTCTTCTTCTTCATCTTCTTCTTCATCTTCTTCGTCTTCTTCTTCGTCTTCTTCTTCTTCTTCATCTTCTTCGTCTTCTTCTTCATCTTCTTCTTCATCTTCTTCGTCTTCTTCTTCATCTTCTTCTTCATCTTCTCCGTCTTCTTCTTCGTCTTCTTCTTCGTCTTCTTCTTCGTCTTCTTCTTCGTCTTCTTCTTCGTCTTCTTCTTCGTCTTCTTCTTCGTCTTCTTCATCTTCTTCGTCTTCTGCTTCATCTTCTTCTTCATCTTCTTCTTCATCTTCTTCGTCTTCTTCTTCATCTTCTTCTTCATCTTCTTCGTCTTCTTCTTCATCTTCTTCTTCATCTTCTTCGTCTTCTTCTTCATCTTCATCTTCATCTTCTTCATCTTCTACTTCATCTTCTTCGTCTTCTTCTTCATCTTCTTCTTCATCTTCTTCGTCTTCTTCTTCATCTTCTTCTTCATCTTCTTCGTCTTCTTCTTCATCTTCTTCTTCATCTTCTTCGTCTTCTTCTTCATCTTCTTCTTCATCTTCTTCGTCTTCTTCTTCATCTTCTTCTTCATCTTCTTCGTCTTCTTCTTCGTCTTCTTCTTCATCTTCTTCTTCATCTTCTTCGTCTTCTTCGTCTTCTTCTTCATCTTCTTCTTCATCTTCTTCGTCTTCTTCTTCATCTTCTTCTTCATCTTCTCCGTCTTCTTCTTCGTCTTCTTCTTCGTCTTCTTCGTCTTCTTCTTCGTCTTCTTCTTCGTCTTCTTCTTCGTCTTCTTCTTCATCTTCTTCGTCTTCTTCTTCGTCTTCTTCTTCGTCTTCTTCTTCGTCTTCTTCATCTTCTTCGTCTTCTGCTTCATCTTCTTCTTCATCTTCTTCTTCATCTTCTTCGTCTTCTTCTTCATCTTCTTCTTCATCTTCTTCGTCTTCTTCTTCATCTTCTTCTTCATCTTCTTCGTCTTCTTCTTCATCTTCATCTTCATCTTCTTCATCTTCTTCTTCATCTTCTTCGTCTTCTTCTTCATCTTCTTCTTCATCTTCTTCGTCTTCTTCTTCATCTTCTTCTTCATCTTCTTCGTCTTCTTCTTCATCTTCTTCTTCATCTTCTTCATCTTCTTCTTCATCTTCTTCGTCTTCTTCTTCGTCTTCTTCTTCATCTTCTTCCTCTTCTTCTTCATCTTCTTCTTCATCTTCTTCGTCTTGTTCTTCATCTTCTTCTTCATCTTCTTCTTCATCTTCTTCGTCTTCTTCTTCATCTTCTTCTTCATCTTCTTCGTCTTCTTCTTCGTCTTCTTCTTCATCTTCTTCGTCTTCTTCTTCATCTTCTTCTTCATCTTCTTCGTCTTGTTCTTCATCTTCTTCTTCATCTTCTTCTTCATCTTCTTCGTCTTCTTCTTCATCTTCTTCTTCGTCTTCTTCGTCGTCTTCATCTTCTTCTTCATCTTCTTCGTCTTCTTCTTCATCTTCTTCTTCATCTTCTTCGTCTTCTTCTTCGTCTTCTTCTTCATCTTCTTCGTCTTCTTCTTCATCTTCTTCTTCATCTTCTTCGTCTTCTTCTTCGTCTTCTTCTTCATCTTCTTCTTCATCTTCTTCTTGATCTTCTTCATCTTCTTCTTCATCTTCTTCTTCATCTTCTTCATCTTCTTCTTCATCTTCTTCTTCATCTTCATCTTCTTCGTCTTCTTCTTCGTCTTCTTCTTCGTCTTCTTCGTCTTCTTCTTCATCTTCTTCTTCATGTTCTTCGTCTTCTTCTTCGTCTTCTTCTTTGTCTTCTTCTTCGTCTTCTTCGTCTTCTTCTTCATCTTCTTCTTCATCTTCTTCGTCTTCTTCTTCGTCTTCTTCATCTTCTTCTTCATCTTCTTCGTCTTCTTCTTCGTCTTCTTCTTCATCTTCTTCATCTTCTTTGTCTTCTTCTTCGTCTTCTTCTTCGTCTTCTTCTTCATCTTCTTCTTCATCTTCTTCGTCTTCTTCTTCGTCTTCTTCTTCATCTTCTTCTTCGTCTTCTTCTTCATCTTCTTCTTCATCTTCTTCGTCTTCTTCTTCATCTTCTTCGTCTTCTTCTTCATCTTCTTCTTCTTCATCTTCTTCGTCTTCTTCTTCATCTTCTTCTACATCTTCTTCGTCTTCTCTCTCTCTTCATCTTCTTCTTCATCTTCTTCGTCTTCTTCTTCGTCTTCTTCTTCATCTTCTTCATCTTCTTCTTCATCTTCTTCTTCGTCTTCTTCTTCATCTTCTTCTTCATCTTCTTCGTCTTCTTCTTCATCTTCTTCGTCTTCTTCTTCATCTTCTTCATCTTCTTCTTCATCTTCTTCTTCTTTCTTCATCTTCTTCGTCTTCTTCTTCATCTTGTTCTTCATCTTCTTCGTCTTCTTCTTCATCTTCTTCTTCATCTTCTTCGTCTTCTTCTTCGTCTTCTTCTTCATCTTCTTCGTCTTCTTCTTCGTCTTCTTCTTCATCTTCTTCGTCTTCTTCTTCGTCTTCTTCTTCATCTTCTTCTTCATCTTCTTCTTCATCTTCTTCGTCTTCTTCTTCATCTTCTTCTTCATCTTCTTCGTCTTCTTCTTCATCTTCTTCGTC